>NC_069499.1:1057051324-1057351324 GCF_027579735.1 Bombina bombina
CTGGAAGTGTAATTCCCCCCCAAAAATTGTACTTCCAAAAGATAAAAATGTACTTCTAAAAAAATAATTGTATTTGTAATTAAAAATTTGTATTCTAAAAAAATATTGGTATTTCCAAAAAATATATACAGTATATTTATTTGTAAATTAAAATTTGTATTTATATTTCACAGTTTATGTGCGATTATATCCAAATGAATGCACCATCGTAATTTAAAGAAGATAAAAATATTCTGACAAAATTTGTAAGTATTTATTTGTTTCCAGTAAATTACTATTAAAGGGTAAAATATCTTAACACGATCTGGACAATCCTTTAACCCATTCCTCTTCTTGCCAGGTCCCTGACACAGTTTTATGTATATAATCTAAATCTATTGAAATTTAAATGGAATAATATTCTGTTTATATATATATATATATATATATATATATATATATATATATATATATATATATATATATATATATATAGATGTGTGTGTGTATATATATATATATATATTTATTTATATATATAATAACTTTTTCTATGTAAAGAGCATATTACAACACAATCACAATTTAATTTACTCTATACACAATTCAATTTACCCAAAAATAACAGGAGATTTAGCATGCTCTTGACACCCAGGACCTGCACTAATTTTAGTATAAGTCTTGGGAGCCAAACTGCTAAGCCTCCTGGGAGCCGAACTGATAAGAGGATCGGGTTAGCATGCTCTCCAGAGTGTGTTAACCCATTAACAACCGAGGATGGGTCAAGCACGTCCAACAAAAAACGGTCCTTAATGACCAAGGACATGCCTGACATGTCCTCTGGGGTTTGAAGCACTGGAAGCGATCGTGATTGCTTCCAGTCACTTTCAGGGTATTGCAGTGATGTCTCGATATTGAGGCATCCTGCAAAACCCTTTTTTTAGCTACTGATGCAGAGAGAGCCACTTTGTGGCCCTCTTTACAACGACCAGCGATGGTGCCGATCGTTGGCGGGTGGGAGCCATAGCAGTGAGGCGAGTGGGCGGCACATCGCTGAAGGGAGTTCCCGTTCCTGTGCCTGAGTGTGCGGGAGCGAGCGAGCAAGGGGGCGGGAGAGTGCAGGGGTGCGGGAGCGTGCACATGTGCTATTAAATGCTATAGTAAGTGTCTATGGGAAGGAGAGAGAGGGAGGGGGAATAAGGCCTAATTAGATTTGGGAAAGTTATCTGGGAGGGGGAGGGTATTGAGGGGGGCAGCTACACTACAGAAAATGGGGTCTTTTTATTTATTTAAAAAATAAAAATAAAGCACATTTCCAGCAAACTGGGTACTGGCAGACAGCTGCCAGTACCCAAGATGGCGGCATCTAGGTAGAGGGGGCAGGGTTAGAGAGTGTTTGGGGGGATCAGGGAGGTTGGGGGCTAAGGGAGGATCCAACACTGCAGAATTATATATATATATATATATATATATATATATATATAATAATAATAATAATAATAAAAAGCCTTTTATTTTAGTACTGGCACTTTCTGCCAGTACTTAAAATGGCAGTGACAATTGTGAGGTGGGGAGGGAAGAGACCTGTTTGAGGGGGGTCAGTGAGGGATCAGGGGGTGGGATGTGTCAGGTGGAAGGCTGATCTCTACACTAAAGCTAAAATTAACCCTACAAGCTACCTAATTTACCCCTTAACTGCTGGGCATAATACAAGTGTGGTGTGCAGCGGCATTTAGTGGCCTTCTAATTACCAAAAAGCAATGCCAAAGCCATATATGTGTGCTCTTTCGGAACAAAGGGGATCCCAGAAAAGCATTTACAACCATTTGTGCCATAATTATAATGATGTAATATCTATACACATATAGAGGCCTATTTAACAAATGTCTGTCGGACCTGATCCGACAGTGGGGATCAGGTCCGTCAGACATTGCTGAATGCAGAGAGCAATACACTCTCTATATTCAGAATTGCACCAGCAGCTCAAAAGAGCTGCTGGTGCAACGCCGCCCCCTGCAGACTCGCGGCCAATGGGCCGCCAGCAGGGGGTGTCAATCAACCAGATCATACTCGATCATACTCGATTCCTGTCCGCCTCATCACAGCAGGCGGACAGGGTTATGGAGCAGCTGTCTTTAGACCGCTTGTGTAGACTCGCCAGAAACACGGCCCTTCAAGCTCCATGCGGAGCTTGATAAATGGGCTTCATAGTGATTGTGCTGCAATTTATAGTGATATGAGTATCTATACACTGATGAATATGCTGTGCTCTATAATGATGAAATATCTATACACACATAGTGACTGTGAATCTTGATAAAGGCAGGTAACGCTGCTGAAATGCTTCGATTTTGATTACTAACCCACAACAGGCATATCTGCTACAGGAGCTGGACAGGTGCATGTTAAACTTTGTACTAAACAAGTATTAACTCTATGCTAAATACCCTGTCGTAGCGCTTCTGAATGCAGCACACATATGCTTCTCCTCATAGCTTTATTGAGCTTTCCCTAGATGTTGTTACAGCAGTGAGCAGTACAGAAGCCACAACAGCAAGCAGTGAAGGAGCCACAGATACACTGAAAAGCTGAAATCACCCATGAGAGTACTTGACTGCGAGTGTACTTCACTATACCAACACACGGAGGATAACCACTCTCACACATCTGACACACTGTATCTAACAAGACAACCTCCCGTGATTAAGCGATCTGGATTGGACATCTAGTAGTCACATGACTAAGAAGCCTCAGCCTTTACAGCAGTACGGTTGCTCACGATCTACAGTATAAGATACCTTACAGCTATGTATAGTAAAAACAAATGCATTTGAAATAAATTCCTATCATCATCCTTTAAAAATTAGCAAGGCTTACCAAGGATTCCACTTTAAGATTGGACTATAGCTATCCTAATCACATCTACCAAATGGACATAACTTGTGCACATGCACTATCTATGTGTTTGACAAACACTATTTTTTTACATTTCAATATTTTTTTACATTTAGTAATTTTGCATATATAGTATTTTGCTGTTTTCAATGAACTAGGAATACTGTTATTGTTTTTTAGATTGCTAATATATTTTGAAAATAATATTTATTTTTATATATGTATTACATTTTCTGATGCCGACATCTTGTGTATTTTTACAGCATACTGATTCATATTAATTGTCTATTCTTTATACATACTTGATATTCTTACTCCTTTTTTATTTAATTTATCAGTTTTGAGCGCTTCCCTAACCCTATGCACTCATTTTGATCAGTTCACATTTAGAGAGATTAGTGTGAAAACCTGAGTATAGCATACTGATCAATTAGAGCTATGGCACCACCCACACTTTCTCATAGTGACTGTGCTGCACTGTATAGTGATATGAGTATGTATACACTGATTAATATGCTGTGCTGTATAATGATGTATTATATAAACAAACACACATAGTGACTGTGCTGCACTGTATAGTGATATGAGTTTCTATACACTGATGAATATGCTGTGCTGTATAATGATGTATTATCTATACACACATAGTGACTGTGCTGCACTGTATAGTGATATGAGTATGTATACACTGATTAATATGCTGTGCTGTATAATGATGTATTATATAAACAAACACACATAGTGACTGTGCTGCACTGTATAGTGATATGAGTATGTATACACTGATTAATATGCTGTGCTGTATAATGATGTATTATATAAACAAACACACATAGTGACTGTGCTGCACTGTATAGTGATATGAGTATCTATACACTGATTAATATGCTGTGCTGTATAATGATGTATTATATAAACAAACACACATAGTGACTGTGCTGCACTGTATAGTGATATGAGTATGTATACACTGATTAATATGCTGTGCTGTATAATGATGTATTATATAAACAAACACACATAGTGACTGTGCTGCACTGTATAGTGATATGAGTATGTATACACTGATTAATATGCTGTGCTGTATAATGATGTATTATATAAACAAACACACATAGTGACTGTGCTGCACTGTATAGTGATATGAGTATGTATACACTGATTAATATGCTGTGCTGTATAATGATGTATTATATAAACAAACACACATAGTGACTGTGCTGCACTGTATAGTGATATGAGTATCCATTCTAGAATACACTTATAGCACTCTTTGTAGGCATATCTAACATGTAATAGTTGAAACTTGGAAATGATCACCGAATGATTTTGAAAGATCTCAGGGATAAATAAAACGTAACTTTTATTATATACACATAAAAATTGAGTTAAAATTAAGGGATGTGCGAATTAAAAACAAATGCTCAAGTTTAGGATAGTAAGATACAAATATTATACCTCAGATGAGGTCCAGAGTTTTCAGGTATATAACTAATACTCATTGTGAATATGAGGATCTTTGATATATTTGGAAAATATTAGTTCCACAATAATCCTCTATTCCACTTTAGGGTAATAATACCTTTAGATATTCTATATCTTAGAACTTAGGTAAATATTTGTAACAGTAACTGTAATCAGTATGTTTGGTGCATACTTAGGTATTACCGGTCAGTATGTTGAGTGCATACTTAGGTTTCCTGGAATGCTCGGTCAATCACTAGAATCAGTATGTCGGTGCGTACTTGGGTATTGCAGATCAGTGTATTTAGTGCATACTTGGGTATCCAGGAATACTCGGTCAGTATTGATTACTTAAAAATCTAGCAACTGAATTAATTAAGTTGACTATATTACAACATCCAAGTTGCAACTTTAGAATTATAGTTATAGTGATACTTATTTGAAGATAGATTGGTCTCGCACTACTACACTTAAGTGTGCAGTTTATAATGCACATGTATATTTGGGTAAGCTTGTCGGTTTAAATGTGGTTTAAATTATCCATTAATGTGGATAATTAGGGTATAATATAAATGCGCAATAAATTTATATTACATTCTTATTGTGTGATGATTAAAAAGATAATTGTATGCTTTGTTGTTGTGTGATGTGTGTTATGTACATATATGTATGTATGGTGAATCTCTCTCACATTTGCTGGTTTATATAAAGCAGTATAGCATTGTTGTTCCTTTCAAAAAAGCGACAGCTCTAATAGTTTCTAATGATATGTTATTATTGTACGCAATTCCTAATGGTATATTATGAGTGAATCGTGATGTTAAAGGGACACTAAATCCATAATTGATCTTTCGTGATTCCGAGAGAGAATCCAATGTTAACCAACCTTCCAATGTAGTTGTATGATGTAAATGTATTCATTGTTTATATGTGTTTTTTTGCCTGAATATCAATGCACATGTATGAGTCAATGGCAAAAGGAATGTATGTGCATCCATCAATCATCATCTGGTGAGCCTATGTAGATATGCTGTTCATCCAAGCATATGAGTTGAATAAATGAAATGCTATAATAGCCGTAAATGAGACGTGTTTACAATTGGCTACTGTTTGTGAATACTGAAATGGAAAAAAAAAAATTCTGTCCGTTTAAATATGATTTCATTTTTTTAAACCAATTTCGTATTGTTGATGATAGAATTGATGGTTATTTCTAGTTGATGTAATGTAATTTCCATTAAGAATGTGATGTTGTAGTGATGTTCACACAAGTAAAAGCCATAACTCCATAGGGAAATAGTAATTTCTTGATCTATTTGGCAGAGCGGGACCAACGCAAGAATGAATGAATTAGCGCCACAATTCTAACGCTGGTATTATGGGTTTTAAAGTCTAAAAATTTTTCATGCGTTAGGTAAATCTGTACACGAGCGCGTTTTCCCCATAGAAGTCAATGGAGGAGAGAAATTTCAAGAGAAATAAAACCCAACACTTTTGTTGAGCGTAAAATGAGTGACGTCATGTTCTTCTGTGAAAAAGTAGCTAAATCGTGTTAATTTAATAATGAAAATATTTTTTGTGTAGGTAATGTGCTGTATATTGTTTTTATGTATCTAATTCTGTATGTATGTGATAATATTTGTAGTTAGATGTAGCTAAATGAGTGTATGTTCCCGTATGTCTATGTAAGTCAATGTAAAATGGGTTTGTGTGCATTATTTGTCAAACACCCGAGATCTGGTAATTTTGAACTGTTATATTTTGACATGAACATTTTTAATATAAAAAATAAATATTGTAGATTGTTTGTATGAGTGTAAGTGTACTTTGTGTAATGTTTTTTAAGTGATTCGTGGATGTTTTTTGGTATCGATATATGATTAACTACTGGGTCTGTGTGAGCGGTATGTATTTGAGCGTAGATGGAGATATTTGTGGTGCTAGGGAAACTTTTAATAGCAGCAATAGGGAAAATGAAGCGTTATGAAGCTTTTTCACTCATAACGCAAAAATCGTAATCTAGCCGATAGTGACTGTGCTGCACTGTATAGTGATTATATGAGTATTTATACACTGATGAATATGTTGTGCTGTATAATTATGTAATATCTATACACAGATAGTGACTGTGCTATACTGTATAGTGATATGAGTTTATTTACACTGATTGTAGTGTTTGTAAATCCAGGTGGTTTAGAAATATATCTGACACAGAGTCCATTTATACAGCAACTAACTACACACTTTATTTCCTGGTTCCTCACTCCAACAACACTGTCCCCACCCCTGCTTCTTTGCAACAATTATATACATTTACAAGTCAGAGCACAAACTAGGAAGAAAGCATTATATATTATAATATCACAACAGACACCATACTGATGAATATGTTGTGCTGTATAATGATATGACACACATAGTGACTGTGCTGCACTGTATAGTGATATGATTATCTATACATTGATGAACGTGCTGTAATTTATAATGATGTAATATCTATACACAAACAGTGACTGTGGTACACTGTATAGTGATATGATTATCTATACACTGATGAATATGCTGTGCTGTATAATGATGTCATATCTATACACTCATATTGAATGTGCCGCACTGTATAGTGATATTAGTATCTATACACTGATGAATATGCTGTGCTATATAATGATGTAATATCTATACACAGATAATGAATGTGCTGCACTGTATAGTGATATGAGTATCTATACACTGATGAATATGCTGTGCTGTATAATTATGTAATATCTATACACAAACAGGGAATGTGCTACACTGTATAGTGATATGATTATCTATACACTGATGAATATGCTGTGCTGTATAATGATGTAATATCTATACACACATATTGAATGTGCCGCACTGTATAGTGATATTAGTATCTATACACTGATGAATATGCTGTGCTATATAATGATGTAATATCTATACACAGATAATGAATGTGCTGCACTGTATAGTGATATGAGTATCTATACACTGATGAATATGCTGTGCTGTATAATTATGTAATATCTATGCACAAACAGGGAATGTGCTACACTGTATAGTGATATGATTATCTATACACTGATGAATATGCTGTGCTGTATAATGATGTAATATCTATACACTCATATTGAATGTGCCGCACTGTATAGTGATATTAGTATCTATACACTGATGAATATGCTGTGCTATATAATGATGTAATATCTATACACTCATATTGAATGTGCCGCACTGTATAGTCATATTAGTATCTATACACTGATGAATATGCTGTGCTATATAATGATGTAATATCTATACACAGATAATGAATGTGCTGCACTGTATAGTGATATGACTATCTATACACTGATGAATATGCTGTGCTGTATAATTATGTAATATCTATACACAAACAGGGAATGTGCTGCACTGTATAGTGATATGAGTATCTATACACTGATGAATATGCTGTGCTGTATAATGATGTAATATCTATACACAAACAGGGAATGTGCTGCACTGTATAGTGATATGATTATCTATACACTGATGAATATGCTGTGCTGTATAATGATGTAATATCTATACACACATATTGAATGTGCTGCACTGTATAGTGATATGAGTATCTATACATTGATGAGTAGGCTGTTCAGTATTATGATGATGAGTATCTATACACAGATTATGACCACATGCCCGTGTATAGACTGGCTACTATGGGTCCTCCCAAAATTTGGACCCTAGTTCCACTGTACCTGCTGCACTAATGGTGCTCATAAGCTCTTTATTTAAATGAAAAATCATAATGTTTATCTTTATTTATATTTAATTTGGGGGGGGGGGGGGGGTTATGTTATATCCAATGGGACTTTCCAGTTCTCACTGATGGAATATAATTTATTTTATAAATTGCAAATACTTAATTATCAATTCCACTAGACTTACAAGGATTTTCAAAAGAATCAACCTTCAAATGTCAAAATTTTTAAATTTAGAACAAATATCAGCAGGAACATTGTTTCTGGTATTTAAAGGCACAGTAAACTTTAAAATTGTTTTTATATAAATGTATTTTCAATTACTTGTAATACCAGCTGCAGAGAATAAAATTTTATGAGAAATTGCATTTTAAGGTTTTTTTGTGTATATGAAGTAGCTGGTTTTGTGCTTTTTAAACCACAGCCTATTACAATGGGTTGAGCTTCAGGTAACATCAGATCTCTTTATGTTATCACTTTCATGTACACAGACTTGCTTCCTTATCTTATATTTGTCTAGAAAACTAAAGCTCAATACTTAGAGAGAACAATGGAAAATTATCATCTTATTACTTAACTATCATGCCCCCCACTAAGAGTGTAATCTCTTCTGCTGGCTGTGTTTACTTAGGCTATTCAATAGAATATACTCCAGTATAGAAACTTTCAGTGTAGGTTGGGATACCACAGGCTAAATCAGCTATTTCAAATGCCAAAATATGGGTAAAGTAGCTACTTGTAAACGATTTAAAACACTCCAGCAGGTAAAATGAATCATTGAGAACAATATAAAGGGGAGACATTTTTTGGGTGAACTGTCCCTTTAAGTATACACCAAAGTTAGGAAAATGTATGCTGGGCTTTAGCACACAAAGGGTTAATATAATATGATATCAATCATATACAGTAATGCTAACTGTTATCTGTTTATCTGGTATCCATGGTAACAAGTTAGTGCAGAAGCTGATGATGGCACCCTATTCTGTCACCTTATGATGTCACAGTATGCTACATTATTACTGTGTGCTTCAGGTAAGATTCTTCACTAGTGCTATTGGAGGTGTAGTTGAAAGCATTAGATTTCTGCTCTAAAACAAAACTATTTGTTTTTCTTGTGACTTATTATGGAGGCTGAGAATGTAAGTAGAATAACTGTTTATTAAATTGTTATTTGTTTATAGAGAGCATGGGAGGGAATATAAATTACTGTATTTGTGTCCACTAAGTACATCATAGTCTGCCCTTACAGTATCACATTATCACATTGGGTGCTGTCTAGTAAATATCTGCCCAGCAGAAATGTTAAAGCCTAGCAGTGTTGCTAAATATAGTAATAGGATAGGCCTAAAACCAGCCTTAGTGCTCAGTACAATTATTACCCTCACAGTTATATAGATACATATCATTTATAGCATTAAAGGGATAGAAGATCTTAAGTGAAATCATATAGATACATATCATTTATAGCATTAAAGAGATAGAAGATCTTAAGTGAAATGAGCATAGGAGCATGACAAATTTAAATATTTTTTTAAAAATATTCTTCTAATAGCAAACACCCTTCTAGTAAAACGTATTACTTTTTATCAGTGGCATACGCACATATGCTGTTTGTGTGGGCCTGTGCACCAGTACTATTTAAAATTGGAATGCACTTGTGCACATTTACATTTTGACCTCTCTATCCCTTTAAAGTGATGGTAAACATTTCCCTTTGTATAAACAGATCCGTAGTGTTAATAATATTATTAATATTGAGTATTTATAAAGCGCTAACATTTTACGCAGCTCTATACAAAAGTACAGTACAATCATGAGGGTACAATAAAAACTTACATTGTGTAAGACTATACCATGCACATTACATTGACAAACATAAGCAAAATGAGAGGAGCGCCCTGCCCTTGAGCACAATCAGTTGTAGATGCACATTTATACAATGGGAGCTACAGTTAGAGAGGCTCTCAAGCTAGTGATATTTTAGATGGAGCTTAATTCATCAGTTGGAATGAAGGTGTGCTATAACTTACTTTATAAAGTACATATGAAATTCTAATACCCCGTGCTCTGTTAGCCCACTTTAAAAATATATTTTTTTGTTAGCTGAAGGTTTAAACAGTTCTCCATTGCCACTCTAGCTGCAAACAAGTGCCATATGGCTAGAGTGCTGATTGGAGAACAGTTCAAACTCTTAGCTCAACCAAAAAAATTACTTTTTAAGTTGGTGGCGGAACGCAGGGTAATAGAATTTCATATGTGCATTGTAAGTTATAGCGCATTTTCATTACAACTGATGAATTAAACTTCATCTAAATTATGACTAACATTCCAGATCTGCTTATACAAATGGAAAAGTTTACCATCACTTTAAGTAAAGACAGATAAACACGATACAAGTTACACATGAGACTGGTATTGTCCGTATAACAAATATTCTTATTATATTGTCTATTGCAGATATTGAATGACAAGAAGTTCCTTACGGACTTTGAGGTAATTAGATATGTTTACATTATCCTAATTTACCCCTAACCCACACTCTCTCATGCTATTACATTTCACTACTAGAATAGCATTCATTAGCTAGCATATTGCTGAAAGTTTAATTTAATTTGCTTGTGTTTCTAGTTAGAGATATATGAGGGATGGATTACTTTTGAGGGATATCGCCCTGAATGGCGCTATAGGCCAGAAACTTACTGGTGCGATTTGGAGACAATAGTAGAGGAGGAAAAAGAAGAGGACAATGGTATTAAAGATACAGAGGATGAAGAGGTAAGTAGCCACCAATCAGCAAGCACTATCCAGGGTGCTAAACCAAAAATGGGCCGACTCCTAAGCTCACATTTCTGCTTTTTCAAATAAAGATACAAAGAGAACGAAGAAAGTTGATAATAGTAAATTAGAAAGTTGCATGCTCTATCTGAATCATGAAAGAAAAAAATTAGGTTTCATATCCCTTTAAGTGATAGAAGGTAAAAATTGAAATGTGCATGAGTGTATTTAATTTTTTTGCAATATACTTCTGCTAGCAAAAATGCTTCTAGTAAAAGTTATTACTGTTTATCAGCGGCATACGCACATATGCTGTGTCACTGATAACTCACTAAGAAGGTGTAGTGTTTGAATATTGGTGTACGGTGTACCCACACAATATGTGTGTATGCCACTGAAAAACCGTAATAATATTTACTAGAAGCATGTTTGCTAATGGAGGTATACTGAGATAAATTATTCCATTTAAAATTGAAATGCACTCCTGCACATTTTATTTTTGACAACTCTATCTATATAAGTAAAGAAAGATAAATTACACATGAGTCTGGGATTGTCCATATAACAATATTCTTATTATCTTGTCTTCTTCAGATGTTGAATGACGCTCTGTTATATGATGACAAGATGTTCCTTATGGACTTTAAGGTAATTAGATATGTTAACTTTACCATAACTTACCCCTAACCCACACTGTCTCATGCTATTACATTTCCCTGTAATATTAAATAGAATACTGCACAACGCTTGATTTTTTTGCTTGTGTTTCTAGTTAGAGATAATTGGGGGTTTGATGGAGTTTGACGATTATCGCTATGAGTGGCTATATAGGCCGAGAATATATCTTTGGAGCATGGACACAATAGCAGAGGAGGAGGAAAATCTTAGTGAGGAGGAAGAATATGTGGACAATCTTAGTGAGGAGGAAGAAGAGGAGGACAATCTTAGTGAGGAGGAAGAAGAGGAGGACTATCTTAGTGAGGAGGAAAAAGAGGAGGACTATCTAAGTGAGGAGAAAGAAGAGGAGGAAAATCTTATTGAGGAAGAAGAAGAGGAGGAGGACTATCTCAGTGAAGATACAGAGGTAAGAATACAATTTATCTAAGGTGTGTTGTTGTGGAATAACCAGGGGAAGAGACAAGAGTATAGAATGTGCTCATGGCCACTAAATGTTATGTTGGGTTCTTGCCCCATATCTTGTTGACCCTAGCAATGCCTCAGCTCATAAAGTTCTTGTTAATGTCTTGTCGCCAAGGAGAGCTGAAAGACATTACTAGTCAATTGGTTACAGTCTGAGATTTTCTATATCTTTATCCTGTTAAAGCTCATTTACCTATTGCACCTTTATTTATTTTTAATTCTAGTGACTTGTTATCCAGTTCTTTACAATATTTATAAAATTCTCTTTTGATTGCTATAATATGTTAAAATTACATTTGGTTTGTTTTCTAGCCAGCGGCTGCTGAGCTCCCTGAAGATGAAGAAAGTGAAACTGAAGAAAAAGTGGGGTGTGTTAGCTTTGGGAAAATTGGAAAAAGAATAAGGGGATTCATCAGAGGCATAAATAACATATTACATCGCCGAAACAGAGTAGCACCAATTATATAAAAATCTGCTGCAGTATTAATAACTCTTTTTCTAATAAAGATTTAAAAAAATAAATATATAATGTCCTTTTTGTTTGGGTTTTTTTGACTTTCATTTTATTTTTTTATTTGGTTGAACTCCAAAGGTAAAATGCTTTAGTCAACTTAGCTAGCAGTGACAAGCGAAGTCTAAACTGCATGTCTTTATTGGCTTGTGGTTATTTTTATATATATATATATATATATATATATATTTATATATATATATACACACACACATATATATATTATACATACACTACCGATCAAAAGTGTTATTTTTCCAGTTTTTAATGAAATTTAAGAAGATCAAATCTTGTGAATAACCTGAAATGGTACAAAGGTAAGGGGTAAACTGCCAGAGTTAAAAAAAAAAAAAAAATGAAAAGAAAAATAATGTACATTTCAGAATTAAAGGTGCAGGGACTATGGACTCGGGAGGAGTCTGTTCTTCCCATAAAAATCTTGGAGTTGAGAGCGATTTACAATGCTCTGATGGCTTGGCCTCTATTGTCCTTAGCGTGGTTTATCAGGTTTCAGTCCGACAAGATCACCTCAGTGGCTTACATCAACCACCAGGGAGGAACTCGGAGTTCCTTAGCCATGAAGGAGGTGGCACGGATTATTCAGTGGGCAGAAGCTCACAATTGTTGTTTATCTGCCATCCACATTCCTGGAGTGGACAACTGGGAAGCGGATTTCCTGAGCAGACAGACATTTCATCCCGGGGAGTGGGCTCTCCATCCGGAGGTGTTCTCCACGTTAACTCTCAAATGGGAGGTGCCGGAGTTGGATCTGATGGCGTCTTGGCAGAACACCAAGCTTTCAAGGTACGGTTCAAAGGAGATCCTCAGGCCGCTCTGATAGATGCTATGGCGGTTCCTTGGGATTTCGGTCTAGCATACCTGTTTCCTCCATTTGCGCTCCTTCCACGAGTTATTGCTCGTATCAAACAAGATAGAGCATTTGTAATTCTAATAGCTCCTGCATGGTCTCACAGGATCTGGCATGCAGACCTAGTGAAGATGTCTTCTCGGCTGCCTTGAAAGTTGCCTCTGAGGAAGGACCTTCTATCTCAGGGTCCATTCCTCCATCCAAATCTCATTTTTTTGAAGCTGACTGCTTGGAGATTGAACGCTTAGTTCTGTCTAAGCGTGGATTTTCTGAGTCGGTCATTGAGACCATGACCCAGGCTCGCAAGTCTGTTCCTCGAAAAATTTACCAAAAGGTATGGCATAAATACCTGTATTGGTGTGAATCTAAGGGCTACTTTTGGAGTAGGGTCAGGATTCCTAGAATTTTGTCTTTTCTCCAGGAAGGTCTGGAGAAAGGGTAGAACAATACGATTGGTCTAGGAGTTAAGTCAAAACAGCACTGGCCAGACCCACTAAACACACTCCTCACAAAGTGTGAAATTACAAACAATTACAGAAAACAAGGGGTGTGGGTGGCGCCAATAAAGGCAGACTATCAATATAAAAAAATGGATTTTTAATATAATTATATTTTAATATACAATAAATGGATTTCTAGGTAAGAGGATTCAATATACCAATCAGTAATTTATTACCTACTTCAAAATTGATTAACAATCTTAAAAAACATCATCCTAAAAGTAAAAAAAACTTTACGACACCGGTATCTGTTAAAATAAGTCTAAATATCCTAAAAATCAGAAACTAGTAAAAAGCAACAATATATGTATACAATTGCTAACAATATTGGCTCTAATATATCTATACAATTACTAACAATATTAGCTCTGATAAATCTTTGACTTGATACAATGTAAGGAGATAGATTGCACACCCCTGAATTAACCCTTTATTATTGAGTATTAACGGTAGGAGTATTTCTCTTTCAAACTAAGTGCGTGCACAAAGTATCTTCAAATCTTCAAAACAGCTGATCGATGAAGGGAAAGTGATTGACAGTCGCTCACACAAGGAGCTACGAGCTGTCCGAGCTTTTTAATTTTACAATTCAATCTTCATTTTTTTATATTGACAGTCTGCCTTTATTGGCGCCACCCACACCACTTGTTTTCTGGAGAAAGGGTTGTCAGTCAGTTCTCTGAAAGGTCAGATTTCTGCATTATCTATTTTGTTACACAAGCATCTGGCGAATGTGCCAGATTTTCAATCTTTTTGTCAGGCCCTGGTCAGAATCAGGCCTGTGTTTAAACCTCTTGCTCCTCCTTGGAGCCTTAATCTTGTTCTTAAAGTTTTGCAGCAGGCTCCATTTGAGCCAATGAATTCTATAGATATTAAGTTGCTATATTGGAAGGTTTTGTTTCTTATTGCTATCTCTTCTGCTTGGAGAGTTTCGGAACTCTCGGCTTTGCAGTGTGATTTGCCTTACCTTATCTTTCATGCGGATAAGATGGTTCTTCGTACTAAATTAAGGTTTCTTCCTAAAGTGGTTTCAGATAGAAATATTAGTCAGGAAATTGTTGTTCCTTCTCTCTGTGCCAATCCTTCTTCTTAAAAAAGAACATCTGTTGCACAACTTGGATGATATGCATGCTCTAAAATTCTACCTACAGGCGACTAAGGATTTTCACCAGTCATCTGCCCTGTTTGTTTGTTTCTCAGTAAAGTGTAAGGGTCAGAAGGCTACTTCTACTTCTCTGTTCCTCTGGTTGAGAAGTATGATTCGTTTTGCTTATGAGACTGCTGGACAGCAGCCTCCTGAGAGAATTACAGCTCATTCCACTAGGGCTGTCTCCTCTTCTTGGGCTTTCAAAGATGAAGCATCTGTGGAACAGCTTTGCAAGGCTGTAACTTGGTCCTCTCTGCATACTTTTTCCAAATTTTCCAAATTTGATACTTTTGCCTCGGCTGAGGCCTCTTCTGGGAGAAAGGTTCTTCAAGTGGTGGTGCCTTCTGTTTAGGTCTGCCTGTCTTGTTCTCCCTCCATGTTCATTCTGTGTCCTCTAGCTTGGGCATAGGTTCCCACTAGTAATTGAATGATGTTGTGGACTCTCCATATCTAAGGAAAGAAAACAAAACTTTTGCTTACCTGATCAATTTCTTTCTTTCTGGATATGGAGAGTCCATGACCCCATCCTTAATTGAGACAGTTATTTTTGACTAAACGTCGGGCACCTCTACACCTTTGTGTTATTCTTTTTCCATTTCCCTTTGGTCAAACGACTGGGGATTATGGGTAGGGGAGTGACACTTAACAGCTTTTCTGTGGTGCTCTTTGCCTCCTCCTGCTAGCCAGGAGTGATATTCCAACTAGTAATTGAATGACGTTGTGGACTCTCCATATCTGGAAAGAAAGAAATGTATCAGGTAAGCATAAATTTTGTTTTTTCAATGTTTTCATCATATTTTATTAAAAAAAATTATAGTAAATTATAAGATATGATGAAAATAATGGTATCTTTAGAAATTCCTTTTAATTGCAAGCAAAATGGTATATTATATGTGTGGGTGCAGTAAGTGAGTATTATCAATTTTTCTTTGTTCTTTAGTTATCTTTATTTGAAAAAGCAGGAATGTAATTTTATTTGCTGGCCCATTTTTGGTTCAGCACCTGACCCAGAAATGGGCCAGCAAATAAACTTACATTCCTGCTTTTTCAAATAAAGATACCAAGAGAACAAAGAAAAAATGACAAAAAAATTATAATTGTAATTTTTGTATAATAATAATTTTGTCCTGAGTTTAGAAATACCCAATGTTTACATGTTCTTTGCTTTTTTTGCAAGTTATAGGGCAATAAGTACAAGTAGCACTAATTCCAAACCTTTTTTTTTTACATTGTAACACTGATATCTGTCAGGAATCCATGAATAACCCTTCACTTGTTTATATATTATATTAGTAGACAACCCAAAGTATTGATCTAGGCCCATTTTGGTATTTTTCATGCCACCATTTAACCGCCAAATGCGATCCAATTAAAAAAATCATTAACTTTTTCACAAACTTTAGGTTCCTCACTGAAATTATTTACAAACAGTTAGTGCAATTATGGCACAAATGGTTGTAAATGCTTCTCTGGGATCCCCTTTGTTCAGAAAAAGCAGACATGTATGACTTTGGCACAGTTAGAGGAAAGTTTGTAAAGAAGTAAGTCCAGTAGTTGAAGTCCGTTGAGTGTCTTTACCTTATCTTGGTAGAACAGCCAAGTGTATTGGAAATAGATGAAAGAGGCAAGTAAAATATGCCGAGTAAATGTGGTTATATAGCTGCATAAACTAACACACAGCAGCAATTGGTACAAAGTCCATAATCAGTAAAATTAGTTGATCGAGGAAAATACAACATATGAGTTGTGAAGCCAGACGTATTCAGGTTGTGAAAGCTTGAGTCCTTCAGTACTAAGCTACACTAACTAAAACTATTGGCAAGGAGCCAAAGGAATGATGGGAATTGATAGACTTCCCTCAAAGGGATAGTAATCCGGTCTAATATATATGACAGGTTCCCCCGTCAAAGGGGCTGCACCACAGCCAAAGGAGCAGGCTTATCAGGGTGAAGTTGGTGGAAATAGGAAATCAAACGGGATGCATTGATATGAGAAGAAGGTTCCCAGGTATCATCCTCAGGGGGAAAACCCTTCCAGCGCACCAAATACTGTAAAGAACCCTTATTCCAATGAGAATCCATGATGGCTTTAACTTCAAATATTTCCTCATCGTTGATGATTAGAGTTGGATCGTTGTCAGAAGTCTGTTGCCTGGTTGGAAAGAAAGGTTTAATAAGAGAGACATGAAATGTCGAATGAATGCTATAGGAAGCTGGAAGATCCAATTTGACAGCATTTTCATTTGCTATAGTAGTTATTAGGAAAGGTCCAATAAACAATTGGAAGATCTTTTTGCAGGGTGTTTTTAGTTTAAGGTACTTAGTCGATAACCATACCTTATCCCCTACTTTATAGTTAGGTGGACTCCTTCTCTTGATGTCATAATAATGTTTTTTTCTATTCTGAGCTGCTTTAATGTTGTCTCAGAGATGTGAAAAGGTGTCTGAGAGTGTGTTGATGGAGTCATCGACATGTGGAGAGGTGGAAGGTGGTTGAGTATATAACTGAAACACTGGATGGAACCCATAGTTAGTGAAGAATGGAGAACATTTAATGGAGGCATTCTGTAGGTTATTGTAGGCACACTCTGCAGTATATAAGTTATCCGACCAGTGGTTTTGGTGGAAAGAACAATAACAGCGGATATACTGTTCTAACCACTGGTTAACTCTCTCCGTTTGGCCGTTTGTCTGCGGATGGTAGGCAGTGCTGCAGCAATGGTCTATTTTGAGAATGGTGCAGAGTTCTTTCCAAAATTTTGATGTGAACTGGGTTCCACGATCAGTAATGACAACATTAGGTATGCCATGTAACCTGACGACTTCTTTCATGAAGAGATAGGCGGTCTGTGAAGCAGTAGGGAGCTTTTTGTAGGGAATAAAATGTGCCATCTTCATGAGAAGGTCTACTACTACAAGTATGGTATTGTAATTGGATGATGGTGGTAAGTCAACAATAAAATCCATCCCCACAGTATTCCACGGCCGGTCAGGTATGGGAAGTGGTTTTAGAAAACCATAAGGACGAGATTTCGGTGGTTTTAAAGTCACACATACATGACAGGAATTGACAAAATCCTTAACAGACGAGGCCATGTTAGGCCACCAGTAGTTTCTCCCAATCAATTCTGTAGTTCTACCTATGCCAGGATGTCCGGCTAGTGGAGAATCATGATGTATCACAGTCAAACTACTCCTGAGATTAGGTGGAACGTAGATCCTTTCTTCGTGATAGTATAAACCATTGTTGCCTCTGTGTAGGATATCCAATGGAATGGAGGTATCATGTTGTTGAGAAGAATAAATAACATAAGACGTTGTTTGAGTGAGACCAAGGAAATGTTTTGGGGATAGTATTGTTTGTGGCGGAATGTCATCAGAAGGAGGTGTTGGAGATCTTGATAAGGCGTCAGCCTTCCCATTCTTTTAACCTGGACGGTAGGTGATATGAAAATTGAATCTAGTAAAATATAGACTCCATCGGAGTTGGCGTGCAGAGAGAATTTTACTTGACTGTAAATATTCCAAATTTCGGTGGTCGGTATATATGACTATGGGAATAGACATTCCTTCTAGGAGATTACGCCAGTGTTCCAAGGATTTCCTAATGACAAGGAGCTCTTTTTCTCCTACGGAGTAATTCCTTTCAGCTGTAGACATTCATTTTGAGAAAAAAGCTACTGGATGAATGGGATCCTTGGGTGATGATTGTTGAGACAGTATGGCTCCGAAAGCATAATTAGATGCATCAACTTCCAGTATGTAAGGTAATTCAGGATTAGGGAAATGCAAAATGGGTGTAGAAGAAAATGGTCTCTTGAGGGAATCAAATGAGACTTGTACTTGTTCATTCCATTGGAAAGGTGAGTGATTACCGGTGAGTGATGAGAGAGGTTTATTTATATGTGAAAAACCTTTAATAAATTTCCGGTAAAAATTGGCGAAACCAAGAAATCGTTGAACCTCCTTTTTTGAGGTAGGAGTCAGCCAATTTAAGATGGCATCAACTTTGTTATCTTCCATCCTAAGACCAGAAGGAGTGATTTGATAACCCAGAAAGGAAAGTTCACTAACATGGAAAAGACATTTTTCTGGTTTGGCGGAGAGATGATGGATATGTAGCCTATCCAGAACCCAACGCACATGCTTCACATGCTCCTGCATATCCCGTGAGTAAATAAGAATGTAATCTAAATAAACCACCAAGCACACGTCCAACAAGTCCCTGAAGATGTCATTTATGAACCGTTAGAACATGGCTGGGGCTTTGCAAAGCCCGAAAGGCATCACAAGATACTCAAACAGGCCACAGCGTGTCCAGAAAGCGGTCAACCACTCATCTCCTTGACGGATACGTACAAGATTATACGCACCTCTTAAGTCAAGCTTAGTATAGATCTTTGCTTCTCTAAGCCTTTCTACCATCTCAGGAATCAGAGGAAGGGGATACCTATTCTTGATGGTCCTTTTATTGAGTTGACGATAATCTATAATTGGTCAAAGAGAGTTGTCTTTATTTTTGACAAAAAATATGCCTGCACCTGCAGGAGAAGTTGACAGCTTAATGAATCCTTTCTTCAGGTTGTCATATCTCAACCTAGATGCTGTAAAATGTTGTGCTAACACAGACCATTATAGGAATACTACCAATTAAGCCAGAAATCTCAGTGTATAATTCAGTAATAAGACACGGACACTATCTTATCTGAGTGGATTCTTATACTCAGTAATCAATACGTGTACCTAATATAAATCTATACGTGTCTCTTTTACTTTAATGTATATTCTCTCAGGGATAATATGAAAGTGATATGAAAGTGTTATCACACAAGCATATTAAATCACAAATAAATCTTCAGGTTGACTGGAGAGAAGGGGTATATGCAATTTGCATGCTCCCAAAGCGACATTCTCCAGTAATAACTGAAGTATTATATAAATATGATATTATGTACATATAACATGTGAAGTCACACAATCACAAATAAAATCTACAAACATACCCACAAGAAGTTGTGTGTCATTTGACTGCTTTAAAACGTGTTGTGCACTTTTTTGATTAATATGAAACCTATTTCATGAATTTTTATTCCAACTCAAGTATGATATGAATTTACTGATATAAGCACTTATAGAGTGATACCACAAAACTACAAAAGTGCATATAAACACTTATAAGGTGTCATACTTCATCTACACAATTGGAGAATAAACAATCACAACACACCCAGAGAATAATAGTACAATACTGATCCTCACTATATATTATATATTTTCTAAATAGTGGTCTATGATATAGCTCTCCACCTATATAAATTCCTTTAACTACTTTGGATATCTCAAAGGCTTACTGATAATTTAGGAATGGGCTTTCTACTTTTTGGTTGTTTTTAATTATGAGTCTTATTTTAAACTACCAAATAAAAGTTATATTTTAACTTTCCCAATTTTCTCCACTACTAGTCCAGGCACAGAGTGCTATTTGTGCAGTCTTTTAAGAGGTCCCTTCCTCTTCCTTTGCTCAGTAAACTATACTGCATAGCACCAACTTTTCTGCCATAACTCAAATATAGACAAGAACTAGGATTTTTGTCAGCCAATATTACTATAGAAAAGGTTGCCGTTGTGGTGCCACTGTATTTTGCGTTGTATCAATTGTCATCCAAGTAGGTCTTCAAATGCTCCAATTCGGGTTGTGAAAGTGGGTAAATGTGCCCAAATGGGATGGAAGAACCAGGTACGAGTTCAATGGGGCAATCGTAGATGCGGTGAGGTGGTAGAGTGTCTGCTTCTTTCTTATCAAAAACATCCAAATAATCGTGTTAAACCTCTGGAATGTTGAGAGACGGTGTTGTATTGCATAGAAGAGAAGGGAGATAATGAGAGCAGTTAGTTTTACAGTAATGGGAGTCAAAATCAACTTGCAATTCCTTCCATAGTATGTTAGGTTGATGTATCTGTAACCAAGATAAGCCCAGAACCAGAGGGAAAACAGGTGAAGGGAGAACATCGAAGGTAATGAGTTCGGAATGACCTGTTGAGGTAACCATTTTTAGTGGAATTGTTTTGTGAATAACTAGAGTGACAATAGACCCATCAATAACACAAATGGAGACTGGGGTAGTTTTCTTATGCAGTGGAATTTTATTATGTTTGGTTAATGCAACATCAATAAAATTTGAGTGTGCCCCGTAGTCAATGATTGCATTATTTGAGAGTGCTTGGAGATCCCACTGCAAAGAGATAGAAAGAGTACAATAAGCGGAATCAATGATGCGATTTGAGAAACAGTTTATAACAGGAAGCAACATACTAGGTTTTTGGCGTTATAGAACAGTGCAATCTCTGACAGAATGACTGGGAGATCCGCAATACATACACAAATTCAACCTATTCCTACGAAGCCTTTCTTCTGGCAACAGTGGACCTTTAGTGAAGCCAATCTCCATGGGGACAGGTGTCTCCTTAGTACTTGACACAGTTGGATGAGAGGTATATGTACGGTGTGGGGTGTCAGAAGGCTGGCGTTCTGCACGTCTCTCCCTGAGGCGTCTGTCTATCTTGATAGTAAGCTCTATCAGAGCCTGTAGAGATCTGGGAGTATCAGCCCTGGCTAACTCATCCTTTAATGCATCACTGAATCCAATTCTATACTGGTTTCTGAGTGCTACATCACTCCATTCAGAGTCCTTTGAGTAGAGCTTAAAGTCAGTGAGGTATTCTTCAACTGGCCTACGACCCTGTTTCAGAGAATGCATAAGATTTTCTGCAGTGATTTGCTTTTGCGTATCTTCATACAGAGTACTCATCTGGGAAAAAAAATCAGCCAAAGAACCAAGAACAGGATCGTCATTTTCAAAAAACATGTCAGCCGAGCTCCTGGGTTCACCTCTAAGGAAAGGTATGACTGTCATGACTTTAATTCTCTCATTGTGATAGGTTTTAGGCCTCATCTGGAAAAGAAGCTGGCAGGAATTCCTAAACTGTCTAAACATGGAGCGATCACCTGAGAACTTCTCTGGCAATGAGACCTGGGGTTCATGGGTATTATCTTTGATGATGGCACGTAAAGTTTCATTCTTCAATTGCACTTCCCTTAACCCTTGTGACAACTGGTCCACTCGTTGAGTTAGGTTGTAGACAATTGAGGGTATCTCTGCTGGATCCATATTTTTTATTTGGGCCAATAGTTATGTAAGGCAGCTGGAAGAATCTGATATCAACAGAAATATAACAGTTAAATTGGATCACAACTGTAGGATGGAGAGGGATGTTAATGAAATATTTCAGGATTGTGTCCTGATTTGTTGGTTACAGGAGATGTGGAGAACAGTCCTGTTGTCACTGAAATGGTCTTTTACAAGAGTGTTTTATAAGTCCTTGAGTGAAATGAAATATGCAATGTAAGTGAACTGGTTATTCACAAGAGTGTACAATATATAAGTATCATTTGCAGAACATACAGTAGTGTTTTTCTGGAGAATAATATGCCTTTAAGATTTTAAGAAGTCCGGTTGAGCTAATTGTTTGGCGTGCTGCCTTGAGGAGAGAGAGCCGCACCCTGAAGCTGCAGTGTCGGACTGAGAGTATGAAGCGGAGGAATCGGGACGTCACACAGGGGTGTGTGAGTAGGAACCAATCCAGTTCGCTGAATAGCTGGCAGGCAAGGAGAGGTGTGGTCAATGCTCTCTATTCTGTGCGATCGTTAAGCGGAGCAAACAAACAGATGGCACAGTTAGAGGAAAGTTTGTAAAGAAGTTACTCCAGTAGTTGAAGTCCGTTGAGTGTCTTTGCCTTGTCTTGGTAGAACAGCCAAGCGTATTGGAAATAGATGAAAGAGGCAAGTAAAATATGCCGAGTAAATGTGGTTATATAGCTGCATAAACTAACACACAGCAGCAATTGGTACAAAGTCCATAATCAGTAGAATTAGTTGATCGAGGAAAATACAAAATATGAGTTGTGAAGCCAGACGTATTCAGGTTGTGAAAGCTTGAGTCCTTCATTACTAAGCTACACTAACTAAAACTATTGGCAAGGAGCCAAAGGAATGATGGGAATTTATAGACTTCCCTTAAAGGGATAGTAATCCGGTCTAATATATATGACATTAACAATGTGGAACTCATACATGACACAATACTGAGCATTTACATTAAAGGGACAGTATACACTCATTTTCAGAGAACTGCATGTAATAGACACTACTATAAAGAACAAGATGCACAGATACTGATATAAAAATCCAGGATAAAACGGTTTAAAGACTTACTTAGAAACTCTCACTTTAGCTATGTTGAAAAGTTAGCTGGAAAGCCCATTGCAAGTGGGAAATAAAACAATCCCCTTTCTTTTGCATATGAAAAGACCCTTTACACAAACATGAGCAAGCTGGAGAAGGTAGCTGATGGTACTCACATCAAACTTTGAGGCTTGGTTAGGAGTCAGAAAATCGCAGCAATGGTATTTAAACATAAGCAAAACTAGACATTTTTATAAAATTATGGACTATATAAATAGATCATCTACAAAACATATATGCTAAGAATAAATGAGTGTATAATGTCCCTTTAAGAAAAAATAACACAACATAACATCTAGAATAAGTAGGCATCTCATATATTTAGCATATGATAAAGGTCAATGCATATCGATTACTTGATTAAAATACAAAAGTGCATCTTTAGGAATTAGATATGTAGAAAATTCAACACAACACACTCATTACTTATAAACATGTAAATATTGTTTACAAACATATTAAACAAGATGGAGTATATTCATGGATTTGCACTTGCCTCAAAATATATTATGCAAGAAAAACATATTGCTTTCATTCGTTTATTCAACGAGACAGCCATCAAAAGAGATTTTTGTGTTCTTCATCAGCTATGGTTTAACAGTGTACATGATTGACACAATCCATACTCGTCATGGTTTTAAACTTGTCTTCTTATTCACAAACGTGGGTTACGTGCAAAATCAAATATTGCGGGACTACGTAAGCAAATCAGACGGATTTAACACCTTGGCATGGCTTAAAAACGTCAGCCAATCAAAGGCGCATCTGATATCTCGTAACAACGTCAGCCAATACAAGGACTCATTTTACAGCTTGGCATGTGACGTCTTAAGCAACATGGCGCATCCTAGATCGCGTAAAAATGTCAGCCAATCAAAGGCGCATCCGAGATCGCATAACAACGCCAGCCAATACAAGGACTCATTTTACAGCGTGGCATGTGACGTCTTAAGCAGCATGGCGCATCCGAGATCGCGTAACAACGTGAGCCAATCAAAGGCACATCCGAGATCGCGTAAAAATGGCATCCAATCCAAGGACTCATTTTACAGCTTTACATGTCAATAAGAAACGTATTTATATTTAAAAAAACTAGTATGTGCTATATTGTTAGCTATGAAGGTCATGCTAGATAACGTAATACTGTGATAAATGAAATAGAATCCATTGTTGGTAATAAGGATATATTTCATTAGAATCAGAGGATTATTAACTATTTTGCAAGCATTTTATGTTACACGATTATGTACGACATTGCAATTTGAACTTCATTTTCAAATTTACATTTAATCTTTTGATGACATGTGCTTAGAGGTAATCTCAAGAGCAGAAAAATATGATGTTCTAAATGGTGATTGTTGGCTACATATACTGTATATACCGATTGTCATTGTTTCGCCTATGTGTTTATTTCGAAAACAGTAAGTGTCCTGCTGCTCCTTAAACAAATGATACAAAGAGACTGAAGCAAATATGTGAATTTATGGAAAGAAACCTCTTAAAAAATAGTATGTTATACATAAATGAGAAAATAGATTGTGTTTCATGTCCCTTTAAATCAGACATAATGCTATGAGAAACATTATGAAAATAGGGATTGGTTAGACATTATATGTTACCTATAGCTATGGTGTTCCATCTTTACACTTTAAAAAGGGACACATAAGAAATACATATGTCAGGGATGTTCTCAGATATGTTTAAAGATTTATTTGGAATAAGAATAATGACACATGTATTTATCAGATGTGTCACTTATTCAAGTTGAAATATGGTCAGCCTACCTATAGCAATATATCGTTGGATCATTAAACAGAAAAAATAATAATACAAACATATTAATCAGCTAAAATATGCGCATTACACACAGTGATTGCTTTTGTTAGGCTACAACAATAAGATATAAGTGAAATTGGAATACATGTGCTGTCAACATTCAAAAAATAGTATTTTTAAAATATTATATGTCTATGTTGATGTAAAAAGGACAACAATACATTAGAAATGAATATCCATTCCTTAAGAATTGTGTCAGCATCACTTAAAGGGACTTGAAATTCAAACAATTAAGTTCAGGATTCACAGAGAGGATACTATTTCCATCAAATTCTTAATTTACATAGATTATCTCATTGAAATCATCCGGGGATAATTTGTTAAAGGTGCATCAATTCACAAATAGTTTATAAATGAACACATGGATGTTCCCACAAAACTAAAAATATATATAAAACCAACAATATACATCTAGAACCTCAGTTCTCTGCTAATCATGATCTTACAAAGATAAACCTTTCAGAAAAGTATATCAAGAAAATGAAGCAAATTCAATTTGAGATGTAAATAATAAATGTATTGACAACTGGATTATATATATGAATCATGAAAGACCATTTTCTGGTTTCAGGTCCCTTTAAGGATTAACAACATAAAAAAAAGATTTTCATAAATGACATGAATAAAGAGGACAATTAATATATGAATGGCATTTATTTTATTATTATATCATAAAAAATAAAGAAATAAGATAATGTTACAAAAAGTCATATTGATAAATCAGCCCCATTGGAGCCATCTGACAAGGTGAAAGAGTGCATTACAGTCCTTGGAGGGAGTTGACAAGGGCCAACACAGCCCCATTGGAGCCATCTGACAAAGTGAAAGAGTGCATCACAGTCCTTGGAGGGAGTTGACAAGGGTCAGCACAGCCCCATTGGAGCATTCTGACAAAGTGAAAGAGTGCATCACGGTCCTTGGAGGGAGTTGACAAGGGCAAACAAATGCCAACACAGCCCCATTGGAGCCATCTGACAAAGTGAAAGAGTGCATCACAGAGTCCTTGGAGGGAGTTGACAAGGGCCAACACAGCCCCATTGGAGCCATCTGACAAGGTGAAAGAGTGCATCACAGTCCTTGGAGGGAGTTGACAAGGGCAAACAAAGGCCAACACAGCCCCATTGGAGCCATCTGACAAAGTGAAAGAGTGCATCACAGTCCTTGGAGGGATTTGACAAGGGACAACGCATCCCTATTGGAGCCATCTGACAAGGTGAAAGAGTGCATCACAGTCCTTGGAGGAAGTTGAAAAGGGCCAACACAGCCCCATTGGAACCATCTGACAAGGTGAAAGAGTGCATCACAGTCCTTAGAGGGAGCTGACAAGGGCCAACACAGCCCCATTAGAGCCATCTGAGAAGGTGAAAGAGTGCATCACAGTCCTTGGAGGGAGTTGACAAGGGCCAACACAGCCCCATTGGAGCCATCTGACAAGGTGAAAGAGTGCATCACAGTCCTTGGAGGGAGTTGACAAGGGCCAACACAGCCCCATTGGAGCCATCTGACAAGCTGCCATAGTGCATCACAGTCCTTGGAGGGAGTTGACAAGGGTAAACACAGCCCCATTGGAGCCATCTGACAAGGTGCCATAGTGCATCACAGTCCTTGGAGGGAGTTGACAAGGTCCAACACAGCCCCATTGGAGCCATCTGACAAGGTCAAAGAGTGCAACAGGCACAACAACACAAAAACAGGCCAAATGGCAGCAAATAACAAACAGAACAACATGTGGATGGAGGAGTTAGTAGTGCTCCATTGGGTCATCTCTGGACCCTCCACTTATGGGTCATCAGCTTCAACCTCATTGTCCTGTGCATCTCCAGCTGCGTCTTCACACCTTGTGCATTCTATAAACGAGTTAAGAAGACGCAGCTGGAGACGCACAGTGTCATAGATCCTTCCCAGCAACTGAGTGTGACCCAGCATGGTCTGCTCTATGCGGGCTAGAGCCTCTAGCGTTATCCATGCTGAGTTACAACCTAAACAAAAAATAAAAATACAAATTAGCAATAATTACAGAACATAATAAAAAGAGAGCAAAGAGACATTGTAATAATTACACAACAAATCATTTGAATTAAATATCCTAGATATAAGATTGACACATTAAATATGTTCTTCAGAGATAAACCACTAAGATATTAAGTCAAATCAAAACCCTATGAATCTTGAAAAATATATTTCTTTGGTTTATGACACACTGTGAAAATGGCAGTGATACCAACTCAAAAATATTGGCATATATACATAATAGATATCCAACATCTAGTCAATATCATTTAGATATTTGAAAATGGGGATGTTGATTTAACCAATTGAAGACTGGAAACATTTACATTAATCAAATAAAGAAGATGTTTATAAAAAAAAAAATCTATTAAAATTAAATTTATGTATAATTAGATCAGTATAATGGCCTTTTAAGAAAGTATGTTCTAATGTGGATTTGTAATGATACTTATACCGGTGGCTGGGAAGGAGAATCTGACACCCACGAAAATGAAGGTGCAGACTGTGGTAGAAGTCTTGAGGGGGAGGGATGGGTGGAGGGATGGGGGGAGGGATTGGGGGAGGTGGGTTACTGTTCCACCGCTCAGGGGGAGCCTGCACAGCTGGGGAGTCAGGGGCCGGGTGAGTTGGTGGCTGTGCAGGTGGGGGAGCTGGACGGGGTGTAAAACGGGGAAAGCGGCGAAGGGGGGCAAGGGGTCTTTTTTGGGAGGGACAGAACAGGAGTAGGAAGGTCCAGGAGTGGGTTCAGTCTGTGGAGGGGCGGGAGTGGGTTCTGTCTTGGTAGGGGTGGGAGTTTGATGCCCATAAGTGGAAGGTCCATCTGAAATATAGAACAAAAATATATATACATATATGATATTGAAATATCTTATTATCTTGCAAGAAATCAGGAATCAGCATTATTGAAGTTTGGATTCTTGTTCTCCAAAAATATTTACACAAAGTCACAATAATGACTATGTTTTAAGTTATTGATTGATTTGAATAACATGTAACATTTAATAAATACATTACAAATCATATTTTTCAAAGTCAACATTATGTGCTAATGTTTATGATTTGATAATATATTTATCTTTTTGACAATATTTTTGTATGCATGTATGCATTTGAGATTAAAAATGCAATAGAGTTCTTTCACAATTGAATAATATGGGAGTGTGTAATATGATCAAATTTAAATGGCCACTACACATAGCCTTTGAAACCAGGTAAACCCTGATTTACATATCTATTTCAGTGATTGCCTTTGTAATCTTAAATTGAATAACTTGAAGCTTGATACTTCAAACAATTACTATTCTGAATATATACACAGTAGATACTATTGTTCATATTAAATATTCAGAATATAATCTTCTATATCTGATCTTAAATTGATTTTTTAGAATAATCTAACTTTTACATTCTGATTAAATGTATGTCATCCCAATATTAATAGACACATTCTGAAATGCATGCTTATTTTATGAGGAATATTAATGTTTGTTTGAAATGGACAGTATACACATAACTTTTTGGAACAAACATTTACATATCATACTTCAGGAAATTAAATCCATTAATTCCAATACGATTCTGTTTGATGTGGTTTTGAAGTTCAATGATAACATAATGATATGGCCTGCATCTATGCACTCTGATGAATAGAAATGACTGTCTGTACAATCAGAAGATGCTTATTGTGGGCTTGCATGGAATATGCATGTGACATCATGATGTCTGTCATTATTTACAAATTATACATAAATGTTCTTACAAATTTAACACATATGTTCATCCTGCATGATATATAAAGGGGGGGGGGGGGCAGGAGGGTATTTAAAATAAAATGGAATAAGATATTTTAAATGGACAAAGCTGTAGACTTTAGTTTGTGTCAAGTTTTAGTCAAGAGTCTGATTTTTAAACAATAATACATGTTAGATACAAGTTATATATATTTTACGTACCATCAGACTCCAAGGGAGCCGCTTCCTCCTCCATCTCACATGTTGATACATCAATAACTGTAAAACATAATATGTTGTGTACATGTTAAAAACAAATAAAATAAGATATGTTACTGCTGCTCAAGGACACACATCAATGTTGCATTAAAGAGATACAGAACAAAAGTTAGGTATTAATTACATCATTTTGATGGAGCATGCAAATGAACTAAGATTTGTAATTATCGATGATTAATAATTTGATTTTAGTGTCTGGATTTTGAAAACATTCCCAAAAGCTGAGTACATGGAACATTTAAGAGTTCTCATATGTGTATCACTTGATGATTGTTGTAAAAATATATACTAAATAGAAACATAGGATAGCCATGTTATGAAGCACAAAGGTGTAGACTAAAAAGCTTTGAGATCTTAATCTTAAAATAAAAAAAATATATAGATATCATCAGAGGAGTATATTATCTTTTTAATTCAAATGGAATGCTTCATCAGAATCATGTTCAGAATATTTATGATAGATACACCTTGAATGAGTCAATGGGCTTGCCAGAACCCTGCAAAGGCAGGTCACTATTGGTGCCGGATCCCTCTGGGCTCGTCACAATAACTAGTTCTATTAATGATATTAAAATGTATTAGTGAACACAGTTTGGACATCACTAAATCACATTAGTCTAAAATATTCAAAATAATATAAATCGAAATTTGAAGATTAGAGCACTAATATGAACAATCAAATTGCCAGTTCATCAATGTGATTGTAAAGAAAATGATGTCTTTCACATATGTTGTATTTCTTACTATATTAGACAGCCAATTCTTCTCATATGAATCAATGGCATATCTAAATATAACTATTGATCCCTGATTTACAAATAATACACACACACAACACTTGGAATAACAACTGGTTAAAAATAGAACCAAATCCATGTGTCACATAGATCCATTTGTGCAATGTCCAGTAATCTGTTTTAGGACACAACACATATTGATCACAATTCAAAACATAATACATTTGTAAAAATAGTTCATCATGTTGCTGTTAGAATATGCTTATATATATATATAAAGTTAGTCCAACAGTGAAATATGTGATTTATATATCAATATTGTTTCATCAAAACAGTGTAAGGATTAATGAAGATATTCTTTATTAAAGGGACACTAAACACATGTTTTTTTTATTTTGTGATTCAGATAGAGCATGCAATTTTAAGCATCTTTAAAATTTACTAGTATTATCAATTTGTCCTTTTTCTATTGCTTTCTTTCTTTGACAAATAAGGCAGCTAAGCTATTTTTGGGTTCAGAACCATGGAAAGCACTTGTTTATTGGTGGGTGAATGTATCCACCAATCAGCGAGAACAACACAGGTTGTTCACCCAAACATTCTTTCATTTCAAACTTACATTCTTTCATTTCAAATAAAGATACCAAAAGAATGAAGAAAATTTGATTATAGTAGTAAATGTGAAAGTTTATTAATATTGCATGCTCTACCCGAATGACAAAAGACATATTTTTGGTTCAGTGTCCCTTTAATATTAAATCTGAAAATATCTTTGACAATGTCACTGTTAATTAATTGTCTAGTCCATATGTTGATGTAATGAATGGGATGAAGCATGCAATCACAATCAAATATATAATTTAATGATATCATCAAGAATCTTTAATTATCCTTCTCTCTTAAAGGGCCATGGAACTCAAAATGTGTAATAGTATTAATTTCAATGATTCGAATCCAGCCTGTGATTGTAAAAAGCTTTCAAATATACTTAATTATTCTATTTTGCTTTTTTTTTTTTAATGGAGCAACTATGCCCTACTGTTCTTGGAAGACATGTGTTGAACCAATGAAAATAGGCAATTATGTGCATCAACCAATCAGCAGGTTACTCCCAGTAATGTATTGCTGCTCCTGAGCCTACATAGATATGCTTTTCAAATAAGGATAACAATAGACTAAAGCAATTTACAAAATATCATGAAAGTGTTAATTTTTTAAAATCCCATGTTGTGTCAAAATCCTAAAAGTAAATGTTGGTTTTCATGTCACTTTAATGATAATACGAAAATATCAAAGCTTATGAGATGTATATTTCAATTATCTGCACATATGTAAAAATGTGTTAGTGTTGTCTAAATGTAGTAAAAAAAATTGACAAGCACTACCCGGGGCCAGAATAAAAATTGGCAATGACCCTAAGATTACATTAAAATGAAGATATTGAAAATAGAAGGAATATCTTCAAATAATCATCAATTGAGATTTGTATTACAATAGAATCCCAACTCTGAATTGTGAATCTTATTTTAAAATAACAAGAAAAGAGAATTACAGTATACATATTAATAGAGATCAATGTGAATGGATTATGTAATGTTATGTTAAAGTTTGTAAGAGAAAGCGAAATTAAAATGAGACATACCACCCCATGACGAACCCGGGCTCGAGGTTCCAGCACCAACATCCATATCTGTAAAATATTCAATCAGGATTGGATATCATTAATACAAATCATGCCATGGACACCAAAAAAAAGATTGATATTTTCTAATTGACAAAGTAAAATTATATTTGTATTCACGTGAGTTCATTGTTTCCCAAATTAATGCATAAATAAAGAGAGAGAGTAATTGCGCATCCGTGATTTGACCATCATGTCTCAAGAAATGCCACAGTTACAGCAAACACATGTTCATGTCTCTGCGCAATTCAATCTTTTGTGATCATTGCGCAATGATTCAAATCATAATTGCGCATCCGTGATTTGACCATCATGTCTCAAGCAATGCCACTGTTACAGCAAACACATGTTCACATCTCTGTGCAATTCTATCTTTCGTGATCATTTCGCAATGATTCAAAGCGGAATTGCACATCCGTGATTCAGAATTGATTTGGATATAGTACTGTGATGAGCATCATTTCTAAAGACTTCAAATATATTTCCAATTGGGTGTATTACGAGATTCGAATCGTATATTTGTTAATATTGAATGATAACAATTAATATTTTTAACTGGGGTATGATTCGATAGTCAATGTATGAAATGGCGGATGATAGGGATTTCACGGATGCGCAATACCATTTTCGCTCTGTGACACATATTCTGGAGAGCTCAAGAAACATCATTCCTATTTCATGTGTGACGATTCTAAATTCAGATATCTAAACATCATATGTATCGTGCGTTGTGAGATCTATATAGGTTGAATATTTGACTATATACACATTGCTTAAATATCTACTCAAATATGAATATATTATATGAAGTCGGATATTTACCTGGTTCAGATTCTCTATCCTCTTCTCCCAGGCCACCGGACGGAGAAGCAGCTGCACTGGCCTCCGGGTCAGGACTTTCAGATCCAGCAGCTGGGAGGGAAGAAGAAGAAGCCGAGGAGTGAGTGGATCTAAATCTGCTGGGGACCCGGAGATTGAGGAGGTTGCATAAAGTCACCTAATAAGTAAGTAGGTACAGTTTCCGTGGGGTTGGAATTTTCTTTCCATCCCTCCGACAGGTTTTTACCCACTCCCTTATGAGGTTGACTTTCTTGCTTAGACGCAACCTCATATCCCTGAACCTCCGCATGATTTGATCCTGGCTCCTCTGGATGCCACACACCAAATTAACATAATTGGTGATAGACGCCCAGAGGGCCTTCTTAATGCTCTGCTTTATCGACCTCTTGTTGTTCCCAAACAGCTGCGGATAGAAGTCATCGACGGCGTTGACCAGTGCTGCACTCTCCTGCTTGGTGAACCTGGGAGACGTCATGCCTGCTAGTCCGAATATGAAATATATATATATATATATACTGTATAAGTATACCAGCAGGCATTAGAGAGCTGAAAAAAATGGCAACGTGTAATGGACTTTTATATGGTGAAGTAAACATGAGATGCACCATGGGACATGGTATCTGTACATCTGATTGGATAAAATATTGAAATTTTGTTATCATGTCTGTGAGACCATACTGACTCAAGTTATGTTAGTGTGATGAACTCTGATTGGCCGTCCCTTAATGTTTCATATCTTAGTAACTTCCATACACATACCTCCTGGGGGTGCTGTTACTACATTTTTCATGTAGACTTATTTGTAATTCATGGGACTGTTATGCGGATATGTGTGACGCAGATTTAATATACGTGATCCATTAAATATTAATATATTAAGTCTACATTTTTTTGTGTAAATATAATCCAGTCACATTAGTAAATGATTTACAAATTTCGATGTTTAATATGGATCAGGTTCTTTAATACCAATAATTTTGAACAATAAAAATTAAACATTGTATGTATTTGTTTATTGAATATATTTCGTGACTTATTGTGAAGTATTGACATTGCTCTATTAAATGTATTTACAATGCACATCGATTGTGTGCTATTGCGTGGCATTAGACTAGAATTTTTAAAGATGTGAATCTTGTGTTGCAAGATACGTTTTCCACGCTATATTTCAGAAATGCGAAATTTCTGGTTATAATGTGCGGAAATTGGATAATCTGTTCATAAATGTTAAACTACACGTTTGTTCATTATTAGTAAATATACCTAGAGCTTGTATTTGTCTGATCTGCTCACATCTGTTATTGTGCAATGGCATCTTTATTTTTAAAGGGACATTACACCCAAAACATTTCTAAAGATGATCTGGAGAGAGAATACATTTTTATAATTTAAAATGTAACTCGATCGATTTAGATTATTCTTTAGATATCCTTTACAGAATAAATTGCAATGCACATGGTTGAGCCAATCACACAAGGCATCTCTGTGCATCCACCAATCTTCAGCTACTGAGCATATCTAGATATGGTTGTAAAGGAAATAATATCAAAAGAATGAATAAAAATCGATGATAGAATTAAATTTTAATGATTAAAATGATATTTTATTTAGGAATCCAGAAAGAAACGCTAATATGCAATCTTGAATAGACATGTGCACGGCTAAAAAATTCGGTTAGTTTTCGGTTCGGATCGATTCGGACTTTTCGAATTTCGGTTCGGATCGAATCGGATTTGGCAAAATTTGAATAAATTCATTTCGGATTTATTCGGATCCAAATAAATTTGTTTCGGATTTATTCGGATTCGGCTGAATTCGGTTCTATTCGGTTCCGAAATTCGGTATGTTTTAGTACACTAACACCCATTTAGTACACTAAGTCACTAACACCCATAAACTACCTATGAACCAATAAACCGAGGCCCCCCCACATCGCAAACCCTATAATAACATTATTTAACCCCTAATCTGCCGATCGGATATCGCCGCAACCTATATTATAACTATTAACCCCTAATCTGCTGTCCCTAACCTAGCCGACCCCTACATTATAGTTATTAACCCCTAATCTGCCCCCCCCAACGTCGCCGCAATCTAACTACAAGTATTAACCCCTAATCTGCCGACCCGATATCGCCGCCTACATTATAGCTATTAACCCCTAATCTGCTGTCCCTAACACCGCCGACCCCTACATTATAGTTATTAACCCCTAATCTGCCCCCCCAACGTCGCCGCAATCTAACTACAAGTATTAACCCCTAATCTGCCGACCCGATATCGCCGCCGCCTACATTATAGCTATTAACCCCTAATCTGCTGTCCCTAACACCGCCGACCCCTACATTATAGTTATTAACCCCTAATCTGCCCCCCCCAACGTCGCCGCAATCTAACTACAAGTATTAACCCCTAATCTGCCGACCGCAAATCGCCGCCACTATAATAAATGTATTAACCCCTAAACCGCCGCACTCCCGCCTCGCAAACACTATAATACATTTTATTAACCCCTAATCTGCCCTCCCTAACATCGCCGCCACCTACCTACAATTATTAACCCCTAATCTCCCGCCCCCAACGTCGCCGCTACTATAATAAGGTTATTAACCCCTAAACCTAAGTCTAACCCTAACACTAACACCCCCTAACTTAAATATAATTTAAATAAAACGAAATAAATTTACTATAGTTAAATAAATGAATCCTATTTAAAACTAAATACTTACCTGTAAAATAAACCCTAATATAGCTGCAATATGACTAATAGTTACATTGTAGCTATTTTAGCATTTATATTTATTTTACAGGCAACTTTGTATTTATTTTAACTAGCTACAATAGTTATTAAATAGTTAATAACTATTTAATAACTACCTAGCTAAAATAAATACAAATTTACCTGTAAAATAAATCCTAACCTAAGTTACAATTACACCTAACACTACACTATCATTAAATTAATTAAATAAATGAATCCTATTTAAAACTAAATACTTACCTGTAAAATAAACCCTAATATAGCTGCAATATAACTAATAGTTACATTGTAGCTATTTTAGCATTTATATTTATTTTACAGGCAACGTTGTATTTATTTTAACTAGGTACAATAGCTATTAAATAGTTATTGACTAATTAATAGCTACCTAGTTAAAATAATTACAAAATTACACTATTAACACTACACTATCATTAAATAAATTAACTACAAGTACCTACAATTATCTACAATTAAATAAACTAAAGTACAAAAAAAAATCCACTAAATTACAAAAAAAAACAAACACATTACAACCCACCACCCACATACCCCTACTCTAACCCAAACCCCCCTTAAATAAACCTAACACTACCCCCCTGAAGATCTCCCTACCTTGAGTCGTGTTCACCCAGCCGGGCCGAAGTCTTCATCCGATGGGGCAGAAGAGGACATCCAGACCGGCAGAAGTCTTCATCCAAGCGGGGCAAGAAGAGGTCTTCCATCCATCAGAAAAGTACCAAAAAACAAACAAACACTAAATTACCAAAAATAATAAAATATTACAATAATTTTAAACTAATTACACCTAATCTAAGCCCCCTACTAGCTATTAATATAGCTACAATATAACTAATAGTTACATTGTAGCTATTTTAGGATTTATATTTATTTTACAGGCAACTTTGTATTTATTTTAACTAGGTACAATAGTTATTAAATATTTAATAACTATTTAATAACTACCTAGCTAAAATAAATACAAATTTACCTGTAAAATAAATCCTAACCTAAGTTACAATTACACCTAACACTACACTATCATTAAATTAATTAAATAAATGAATCCTATTTAAAACTAAATACTTACCTGTAAAATAAACCCTAATATAGCTACAATATAACTAATAGTTACATTGTAGCTATTTTAGCATTTATATTTATTTTACAGGCAACTTTGTATTTATTTTAACTAGGTAAAATAGCTATTAAATAGATATTTACTGTTTAATAGCTACCTAATTAAAATAATTACAAAATTACCTGTAAAATAAATCCTAACCTAAGTTACAATTAAACCTAACACTACGCTATCATGAAATAAATTAAATAAATTAACTACAAGTACCTACAATTAAATACAATGAAATAAACTAAACTAAAGTACAAAAAAACAAACACTAAATTACAAAAAATAAAAAAATATTACAAGAATTTTAAACTAATTACACCTAATCTAAGCCCCCTAATAAAATAACAAAGCCCCCCAAAATAAAAAAAATGCCCTACCCTATACTAAATTACAAAAGTTAACAGCTCTATTACTTTACCAGCCCTTAAAAGGGCCTTTTGCGGGGGCATGCCCCAAAGTAAACAGCTCTTTTGCCTGTAAAAAAAAACACAATACCCCCCCACATTACAACCCACCACCCACATACCCCTACTCTAACCCAAACCCCCCTTAAATAAACCTAACACTACCCCCCTGAAGATCTCCCTACCGTGTCTTCACCCAGCGGGCCGAAGTCTTCATCCGATGGGGCAGAAGAGTACATCCAGACCGGCAGAAGTCTTCATCCAAGCGGGGCAAGAAGAGGTCTTCCATCCATCAGAAGTCTTGATCCAGGCGGCATCTTCTCTGTTCATCCATCCGGAGCGGAGCGGCAGCATCCTGAAGACATCCGACGCAGAGCATCCTCTTCTTTCTTGATCCGACGACTAAATGACTGTACCTTTAAGTGACGTCATCCAAGATGGCGTCCCTTGAATTCCGATTGGCTGATAGGATTCTATCAGCCAATCGGAATTAAGGTAGGAAAAATCTGATTGGCTGATTCAATCAGCCAATCAGATTCAAGTTCAATCCGATTGGCTGATCCAATCAGCCAATCAGATTGACCTTGCATTCTATTGGCTGATCGGAACAGCCAATAGAATGTGAGGTCAATCTGATTGGCTGATTGGATCAGCCAATCGGATTGAACTTGAATCTGATTGGCTGATTCCATCAGCCAATCAGAATATTCCTACCTTAATTCCGATTGGCTGATAGAATCCTATCAGCCAATCGGAATTCAAGGGACGCCATCTTGGATGACGTCACTTAAAGGTACAGTCATTTAGTCAGGGGGGTAGTGTTAGATTTATTTAAGGGGGTTTGGGTTAGAGTAGGGGTATGTGGGTGGTGGGTTGTAATGTGGGGGGGGGGTATTGTGTTTCTTTTTACAGGCAAAAGAGCTGTTTTCTTTGGGGCATGCCCCCGCAAAAGGCCCTTTTAAGGCTGGTAAGGTAATAGAGCTGTTAACTTTTGTAATTTAGTATAGGGTAGGGCATTTTGTTATTTTGGGGGGCTTTGTTATTTTATTAGGGGGCTTAGATTAGGTGTAATTAGTTTAAAATTCTTGTAATTTTTTTTATTTTTTGTAATTTAGTGTTTGTTTTTTTGTACTTTAGTTTAGTTTATTTCATTGTATTTAATTGTAGGTACTTGTAGTTAATTTATTAAATTTATTTCATGATAGTGTAGTGTTAGGTTTAATTGTAACTTAGGTTAGGATTTATTTTACAGGTAATTTTGTAATTATTTTAACTAGATAGCTATTAAACAGTAAATATCCATTTAATAGCTATTTTACCTAGTTAAAATAAATAAAAAGTTGCCTGTAAAATAAATATAAATCCTAAAATAGCTACAATGTAACTATTAGTTATATTGTAGCTATATTAGGGTTTATTTTACAGGTAAGTATTTAGTTTTAAATAGGATTCATTTATTTAATTAATTTAATGATAGTGTAGTGTTAGGTGTAATTGTAACTTAGGACAGGATTTATTTTACAGGTAAATTTGTATTTATTTTAGCTAGGTAGTTATTAAATAGTTATTAACTATTTAATAACTATTGTACCTAGTTAAAATAAATACAAAGTTGCCTGTAAAATAAATATAAATCCTAAAATCCTAAAAACAGATATATTTAGAAAGGATACTGATAGGAATAGCCTCCTACACTTCTCTAGTGCCCATTCACCTGCTTTGGTGAAATCTTTGCCTTACAGTCAAATGTTAAGAGTAAAGCGAATAGTGAAAGACAAAGCCCTGGCTTTGCAGAGACTACAGGAGATGGGCATTAGATTTGTGCAGCGTGGTTATCCCCCTGATTTGATTCAGGAGACTATTGATAAGGTGATACAACTACCTGACGAAAGGGTTAATACTGGAAATACCAATAAGAGAAAGGACCCTGACAGGATGGTATTTGTGTCTGAATACAATTCTTGCAGTTCAGAAATACAAAGGATCATTAGGAAACACTGGCATGTTTTGAGTGAGTGTAATCCTGAGGTACTAGCATTCCGCCAACCACCTATGCCAGCCTACACTAGACTTCCTAGTTTAAAAGACAAAATTGTTAAGGCTGACGTGGGTTCTAGTAAGAAATCCAAATTGGGGTACATTACTTCAGAAAGAAATGGCTGTTTCCCTTGTCTTAATTGCTCCAGTTGCAATAACATGATAAAATCTGATATATTCATCCACCCCCTTACGGGACAGAAATTTAAAATAAAGGGCTACTACAATTGTAATGCTAATTTTGTTATATATCTAATTAAATGTCTGTGTGGGTTAATTTATATCGGAGAGACGACCCAGAGGGTGAGAGATAGAATAATTCAACATAAATCCAATATTAGGACAGGAGATTTAAAGGCCCCAGTTGCCCACCATTTTTTGAGTAAAGGTCACTCTATTGCACAACTAAGATTTCAAATAATAGACCATATACAGAGCCTTAGACGTGGCGGCAATAGAGAACTGCTTCTCAAAAAACGTGAGGCATTTTGGATGAATAAATTAGATTGCTTAATCCCCAATGGTATGAATAGGGAACTTGATTTAAGTGTATTCCTGTAAAGTAAAAGATTTTTATCTTTATACAATTCCTTTTCTGGCATTTAATTTTATAATTTTATATTTTGACATTTTTGATATCTGCTCTTCAACAAATGTGATTGTTCTCTTTTTTTAAAAATATGTTTTTGTATAATAAAATTGTATGTTTGATATGGGTTAGACCACTAGATGGCAATAGAGGCTAAGAAAAATGTATATCTAAGTAATTAAGGTGAAAGGTGTGGTCTCACCTGACTGATGGCTATTTAAAGGTGATTAAGTCTAACAAACATTATGTGAACATGACTAAGGGATAACCACCCGAAACGTCGTTCTATTTTACCTGCTCCTACTATGTGTTTAATAAAGGAACTTTTTATATGAGAAGTGGTGCTGCTGCATTCTTTGAAGATTTTGGATAATGTTTGGATCCTTGCAGTGATCCTGTGCTAGCTTGCACACACCTTGGGTCTGAGTGCTGGATTTCAATCTTATATTGCAGCTATATTAGGGTTTATTTTACAGGTAAGTATTTAGTTTTAAATAGGATTCATTTATTTAACTATAGTAAATTTATTTCGTTTTATTTAAATTATATTCAAGTTAGGTGGTGTTAGTGTTAGGGTTAGACTTAGGTTTAGGGGTTAATAACCTTATTATAGTAGCGGCGACGTTGTGGGCAGGAGATTAGGGGTTAATAATTGTAGGTAGGTGGCGGCGATGTTAGGGAGGGCAGATTAGGGTTTAATAAAATGTATTATAGTGTTTGCGAGGCGGGAGTGCGGCGGTTTAGGGGTTAATACATTTATTATAGTGGCGGCGATTTGTGGTCGGCAGATTAGGGGTTAATACTTGTAGTTAGATTGCGGCAACGTTGGGGGGGGCAGATTAGGGGTTAATAACTATAATGTAGGGGTCGGCGATGTTAGGTACAGCAGATTAGGGGTTAATAGCTATAATGTAGGCGGCGATATCGGGTCAGCAGATTAGGGATTAATACTTGTAGTTAGATTGCGGCGACGTTGGGGGGGCAGATTAGGGGTTAATAACTATAATGTAGGGGTCGGCGGTGTTAGGGACAGCAGATTAGGGGTTAATAGCTATAATGTAGGTGGCGGCGATATCGGGTCGGCAGATTAGGGGTTAATACTTGTAGTCAGATTGCGGCGACGTTGGGGGGGCAGATTAGGGGTTAATAACTATAATGTAGGGGTCGGCGGTGTTAGGGACAGCAGATTAGGGGTTAATAGCTATAATGTAGGTGGCGGCGATATCGGGTCGGCAGATTAGGGGTTAATACTTGTAGTTAGATTGCGGCAACGTTGGGGGGGGCAGATTAGGGGTTACTAACTATAATGTAGGGGTCGGCGATGTTAGGGACAGCAGATTAGGGGTTAATAGCTATAATGTAGGTGGCGGCGATATTCGGTCGGCAGATTAGGGGTTAATTAAATAATGCAGGTGTCAGCGATAGCGGGGGCGGCAGATTAGGGGTTAATAAGTGTCAGATTAGGGGTGTTTAGAGACTCGGGGTACATGTTAGGGTGTTAGGTGCAGACTTACGGCTAGATTTAGAGTTTTGTCGGTAACGACCCGCGTAGCTAACGCCGGCTTTTATCTGGCCGCATAAAGGCTACGTTAGGCTCCAAAAAAGGAGCGTAGAGCATATTTAACGCACTGAACGACGACTGAACGACGAATGACGGTTCCTTTAAATGACGTCATCCAAGATGGCGTCCCTCGAATTCCGATTGGCTGATAGGATTCTATCAGCCAATCGGAATTAAGGTAGGAATATTCTGATTGGCTGATTCCATCAGCCAATCAGAATCAAGTTCAATCCGATTGGCTGATCCAATCAGCCAATCGGATTGAACTTGATTCTGATTGGCTGATTCCATCAGCCAATCAGAATATTCCTACCTTAATTCCGATTGGCTGATAGAATCCTATCAGCCAATCGGAATTCGAGGGACGCCATCTTGGATGACGTCATTTAAAGGAACCGTCATTCGTCGTTCAGTCGTCGGCCAGGATGGATGTTCCGCGTCGGAGGTCTTCAGGATCCTACCGCTCCGCTCCGGATGGATGACCATAGAAGACCCCGCTTGGATGAAGACTTCAATCGGATGGAAGACCTCTTCTGCCCCGCTTGGATGAAGACTTCAGCCGCATCATGGACCTCTTCAGCCCCCCGCTTGGGCTTGGATCAGGACATCGGAGGAGCTCTTCTGGATCGATCGGTAAACCTGGTATGGTGAAGATAAGGTAGGAAGATCTTCAGGGGCTTAGTGTTAGGTTTATTTAAGGGGGGTTTGGGTTAGATTAGGGGTATGTGGGTGGTGGGTTGTAATGTTGGGGGGGGGTATTGTATGTTTTTTTTTACAGGCAAAAGAGCTGAACTTCTTGGGGCATGCCCCGCAAAGGGCCCTGTTCAGGGCTGGTAAGGTAAAAGAGCTTTGAACTTTAGTAATTTAGAATAGGGTAGGGCATTTTTTTATTTTGGGGGGCTTTGTTATTTTATTAGGGGGCTTAGAGTAGGTGTAATTAGTTTAAAATTGTTGTAATATTTTTCTTATGTTTGTAAATATTTTTTTATTTTTTTGTAACTTAGTTCTTTTTTATTTTTTGTACTTTAGATAGTTTATTTCATTGTAGTTATTTGTAGGTATTGTATTTAATTTATTTATTGATAGTGTAGTGTTAGGTTTAATTGTAGATAATTATAGGTATTTTATTTAATTAATTTATTGATAGTGTAGTGTTAGGTTTAATTGTAACTTAGGTTAGGATTTATTTTACAGGTAATTTTGTAATTATTTTAACTATTTTAGCTATTAAATAGTTCTTAACTATTTAATAGCTATTGTACCTGGTTAAAATAAATACAAAGTTACCTGTAAAATAAATATTAATCCTAAAATAGCTATAATATAATTATAATTTATATTGTAGCTATATTAGGATTTATTTTACAGGTAAGTATTTAGCTTTAAATAGGAATAATTTATTTAATAAGAGTTAATTAATTTCGTTAGATTAAAATTATATTTAATTTAGGGGGGGTGTTAGTGTTAGGGTTAGACTTAGCTTTAGGGGTTAATACATTTATTAGAATAGCGGTGAGCTCCAGTCGGCAGATTAGGGGTTAATAATTGAAGTTAGGTGTCGGCGATGTTAGGGAGGGCAGATTAGGGGTTAATACTATTTATTATAGGGTTAGTGAGGCGGATTAGGGATTAATAACTTTATAATAATAGCGGTGCGGTCCGCTTGGCAGATTAGGGGTTAATAAGTGTAGGCAGGTGGAGGCGACGTTGAGGGGGCAGATTAGGGGTTAATAAATATAATATAGGGGTCGGCGGTGTAAGGGGCAGCAGATTAGGGGTACATAAGTATAACGTAGGTGGCGGCGCTTTGCGGTCGGCAGATTAGGGGTTCATTATTGTAGGTAGCTGGCTGCGACGTTGTGGGGGGCAGGTTAGGGGTTAATAAATATAATACAGGGGTCGGCGGTGTTAGGGGCAGCAGATTAGGGGTACATAAGTATAACGTAGGTGGCGGTCGGCAGATTAGGGGTTAAAAAAATTTAATCGAGTGGCGGCGATGTGGTGGGACCTCGGCTTAGGGGTACATAGGTAGTTTATGGGTGTTAGTGTACTTTAGAGTACAGTAGTTAAGAGCTTTATGAACCGGCGTTAGCCCAGAAAGCTCTTAACTACTGACTTTTTTCCTGCGGCTGGAGTTTTGTCGTTAGATGTCTAACGCTCACTTCAGACACGACTCTAAATACCGGAGTTAGAAAAATCCCATTGAAAAGATAGGATACGCAATTTACGTAAGGGGATCTGCGGTATGGAAAAGTCGCGGCTGAAAAGTGAGCGTTAGACCCTTTTTTGAGTGACTCCAAATACCGGAGGTAGCCTAAAAACAGCGTTAGGAGCCTCTAACGCTGGTTTTCACGGCTAGCGCCAAACTCTAAATCTAGGCCTCTGTGTTTCCCCATAGGAAACAATCGAGCTGTGGTGTTAGTTTTTTTTTTCAGCCGAAACTCCCATTGTTTCCTATGGGGAAATGCCGAATTTTACCGAGCTAATTCGGATTTATTCGGAGATACGGCAGCTATTTCGGATTCATTCGGTAGATTCGGAAGTATTTTAATTCGGAAATCCGAATCGATCCAAATCTCCGAATTTACCGAATTTTCCGAATTTCTGAATAAATCCGAAACTAACCGCACATGTCTAATCTTGAACTTGATCTAAATACATCTGTCTAAACATTGTAAATATGCATTGTTGGCCACCCACAAATAAGTAGATATTTCCCAGTAATGCTTTGCTGATCATAAACCTATGCACCTCCCTTTCTCAAACTTAGTATAACATGAGAATAAAGCATTTTTGTATTACCTTCTGTATTGTTTGCCCCACTGTGAATGAAATATCTTCTAATGGCTGTATTTAGACAGCTTTACCTTAAAGGGACATTAAGCTATATGTTCTTTACTGATTTAGATGGATAATACAATGTTAAAACAACGTCATATTTATTTCGATTATCTCATTAGCTTTTTTCAATTGATATTCTTGCCTAAAAACCATATCTAGATAGGCTCTGTTGCTACTGATTGGTGGTTACACATAGATGCCTTATGTCATTGTCTAACCCATGTGCATGGCTATTTCTTTAACAAAAGATATCTAAAGACTAAATATAATTAGATAACAAAAGTACAATTAAATGTTGTTTTAAAAGATTATTTGTATTATCTCTGATTCACTAAATTAAATATTTTTTTAATCTCCCTTTAAGGACAAAACCATTAGGAATATGTGGAGTTAACATTGTAAAATAAACTAAAGGGGAATGAAAATACCTATAGATATGTGATATCTATCCAACAGGTAAGGAGTATAACTGCTAGAAATTATCTTTGGATATATCTATAGTTAACTGACCCTTCAAATGACTCCACTAGAGCTGAAAAGTAATCAATATGGCATGCAATAACTAGCTTGGTTTAAATGTGAAATTAACTTACTTTTCATTTACAGATAATTTCGAACATATTACCTAAAAAATAATTAAAGCTGAATAACCTATATTTAGTGTAATGTTTTTGGATAACTAAGGAAGATTACAGAGATTAGAATGTAAATCTAACATTCAACTACACTGTCACTTTAATGTAAGTTAAACACTTTAATTTCTTAAAAGTGAAATGAACAAAGTTGTTCTGTATAATTTAGACTACATATCCTCGTCATAATCATTTTATTATTTTAACATCTATGAATCACACAATAGAAGCATAGATAGATGTATTTAACTACAAATTAAATTTTGTAAGATACTTGACTTTAACATTATCTGAATAAGCTGTGTTGATATTTTTCATTCAATACATTAACCAAAATTAGTATATTTGATATCAGGCATGTGCTTGTCAAATAGATGACTTTAACAGTCATGGGAGTAATATTTTGTTTACATGTCAGAATATTAGATGGATATATTTCTTCTTATCCTACTGTGATAGAGATATGTCTCTAAGAATATGTATTTAAAAAAATTAAATAGAAAAAGATATAGTATGAAAATAAATTTATTGACAAAAAAAGAAAAGAAAAAGGTAATTCATCACAGATGTGCTCTGACATGTATTTTTTTGTCTTGATACCATTATATTGTCTAATCAATATTAGAATTAAACATTAGCATTTAAAATTAGACAAAATAATGCATATCACATTTTAAAAATATTTTATATTGTATGAGGAACATAATTGAATGTAATATTTCATGTCCCTTCAAATAATATACCTCTATATCAACTATAAAATGTATCCCTTTGTCTGATTGGTCCGAATGTGAGTCCTCTCTAGCACAAAGTAGGGGTAATGTATCTAAAATAAACATATTCTAATATAGGACATGTATATACAGGTAGCCCTCAGTTTACGCTGGGGTTAGGTTCCAGAAGGAATGGTTGTAAATCGAAACCGTAGTAATTGAAACCCAGTTTATAATGTAAGTCAATGGGAAGTGAGGGAGTTAGGTTCCAGGCCCCTCTCAAAATTGTCATAAGTAACACCTAATACATTATTTTTAAAGCTTTGAAATGAAGACTTTAAATGCTAAACAGCATTATAAACCTAATAAAATAATCACACAACACAGAATATATAACAGAATATATAATTAAACCTAAGTTAAATGAACAAAAACATTTGCTAAACAGCATTATAAACCTAATAAAATAATCACACAACACAGACTTCACTTGCATTTTTCTGCAAACAGTTCTTTCTATGCATTCCAATCTGGACTGATTTATAGACAGGAAGATATTGTTCCTTTGAAATCTGCTTGATAGCTCATGTCTGGTTAAACTGATTAATTTCAGCTTGCTTGGCTTTGCTGCAACACAAGCGGACGGCTCCACCTACTGGCTATTTTAATCAATGCACTGCTTCTCAATGCTTTTCAATAGCAGTCACATGACTGGAAAAAAAGGTTGTTATTCTGAAACGGTGCAAATTGAACCGTTGTAAAACGAGGGCCACCTGTATTCCTAATTCTTTGAACATTCTTCCTCCTGTGATTCTTAAATAGCATGCATTGTGCAAACTAACCTGGATGTATGGTCTTTGAAAGGCAATTATCTTCAAAATAACAGTTTATCTTCATTAGGTGTCTTATTCATCATTTTCAAAATAGAGGATTGTGAAATACCATCTAAATAAAAAATATAAATCTAAGTGTCTCCAATAGGATGCGTCCACAGTCTTGGTCCATAAAATTATTGCCACTTACCATGTGAATGTGTCTTTGTATGGTTTTCAAGGTCAGCACATTTGAAAGACAATGTCAGACATGATCACATTGGTATTCATCACTTTCAATCTGGGATTCTTCACTTTCAGTCTGGGATACTTCACTTTGTCTTGAATTCTTCACTTTCAGTCTTGAATTCTTCACTTTCAGTCTTTAGATGAAGTCATCTCCCTAATGGCAGAAAAGGTGAAAAGCAAATAATTAATAGAAGTGTGTGAATTAGTTCTGCACCCCTCCCCCCCATTTCTGAAACTATTTATATCACTAGCTTACTAAGCCTGTGTAGCATATTGTGTTATGTTCTATCAATCAAGTGTGAAGATGAGTCATACATTGTGCAGACCTAACCTCTGATGTGTGACTTTGAAGCATATAGTCTTGCTAGAGGATCCCTTTCTGAGTATCCAAAAATCTAGTAATGTGTAAAATAAATATTACTTTTTAAAATGTATGCCATATGATGGCTGATTGTGCAAAATTTCCACCATCCACAGTCCATACATTGTTTATACTTATACTATCTACCAGCTGATGTTGTCTTTAAAAAACAGGTGGCAAAGTCATTACAGGACCCAATGCCAGAAGCATCACCTATAATAATAAATAAAATTTATTATAATCATTTGATGAACAATCATAACAATTCTCTACTTCTCATTTCCCTAAAATTCACACATATTCGCAATACTCCTATATAACTTATATTATTTACCGTCTGAAGTGGCGGTTGATGATGTTTGATCTGACATCGAGCCCCTCCTCCCGGAATGGCCCCTCTAGAACAGGCTCATCCTCCTCATCTTGGAGGAGGCGTTGGGGCGCCTGGACGGCCTGCAGCATCCCAGCCCACTGTGCAATGTTATGCAGGATGCTGCAGGCTATAACGATCTTTGCCACCTTACTAGGGCTGTATTGGAGGGCTCCTCCAGACCTGTCCAGGCATCTTAGTCTCATTTTGAGGAGCCCAAACATCCTCTCCACTACAGCGCTAGTCCGCTTGTGCGCCCTATTGTAGCGCTCCTGGGCCTTGTCGGAGGGGTTACGCAACGTCGTAATGAGCCATGGCCGGCTCATGTAACCAGAATCACCTATAAATAAGGAACATAACAAAATGACAAATATTAAAAATATAGTTCAAATTATTATATTAAAATACAATTTATTTGTTTACACGAAAATCCCCTAAAATAAACATTTTCATTAAAAAAGAATTATACGTTTAAATCGCATTCTCTATCTGCCCATTTAAGCTAAGACATGCTACATATCTGTTTGGAGCTAACACTAGACATTTGCGAAAAGAGACAATTACATGGTTAAATTGCATTCTCTATCTGCCCATTTAAGCTAACACATGCTACAGATGCGTATTTCGCATAAACCAGACATTTACTAAAAGAGAAAGAAATGGTTAAATTGCATGCTAGAGCTGCCCATTTAAGCTAAGACATGCTACATATCTGTTTGGAGCTAAAACTAGACATTTGTGGAAAGAGAAAATTAATATGGTTAAATTGCATTCTCTATCTGCCCATTTAAGCTAAGACATGCTACAGATGCGTATTTCGCATAAAGCAGACATTTGCTAAAAGAGAAAGAAATGGTTAAATTGCATGCTAGAGCTGCCCATTTAAGCTAAGGCATGCTACATATCTCTTTGGAGCTAAAACTAGACATTTGCTAAAAGAGACAATTACATGGTTAAATTGCATTCTCTATCTGCCCATTTAAGCTAAGACATGCTACATATGCATATTTTGCATAAAGCAGACATTTGCTAAAAGAGAAAGAAATGGTTAAATTGCATGCTAGAGCTAAAATTAGACATTTTCGGAAAGACAGTTAAATGGTAAAAGCGCATCCTAGAGCTGCACATTTTGCCCATTACACAAACACAACTGTTTTTTAAGACTACAGTGGCAATTGTCTAACTAATTAACCATGTTGTGCACAAGTATTCACCAACAAGCCAGTCAGGGGGAAACTGTCTGCCCTCAAACTGCCATCACAGGGACGACTGAGGATGCGGGCATCATGACAAGCCCTGCCGAAATTTGCACACACCTGCATAATCCGCATCCGTGCATCACAAACAAACTGCACGTTGAGACTATGGAAGTGTTTGCGATTTTGGAAGGGCTGGTCATGTTCTGGAGCATGCAGCCCAATGTGGGTGCAATCTATTGCTCCCAAGACATTGGGCATTTGAGCTATTGCAAAGAATTCCCTCTTCAGGTGCCTCCAATCACCATCATTTTGAGGGAATCCTATGTAACGCTTACTGACTCGTACCATGGCATCCAGAAAGTTGTCAAAAACCACAGAAAAGGTACCCTGAGCCAGCCCATGCATGTACCCCTCTCCAGATTGAAAACTCCCGGAGGCCAGGACATGTATGCAACTTAGCATCTTGGTCATACCAGGGATTGCAGTCCGCATATGTCTATGTGGCTCCATACGAGGTTTAAGAACATTGTAAAGGCTAATAAACTGTTCATGAATGAGCCTATACTTGTCATAAGCCTCGAAGTCGCTCATGTTATCCAAGGTGGGCCTCACCCTTTCAACACAAGGACCTCTAACCAGACGAGTAATTTGTCTCTCTATTATCCTGCTCTTAGTGCAACGGCACGCTGGATACTCACAGCATATATTCTTTTGTAGACTTGAAAATAGAATCAGATGTTTCTTCTGGCACTCACCAGTGCACGAGTATAGAGCAAGCAGATTTTCAGTATATTAAACTGTGAAAGAATAGGCAATATTAACACCTAAAAGCCCAATGTGAACTCCATTGTCCACAGAGGGATAAGCACAATTATAAATATTATTGACTGCAAAAAAGAAATAAAATCAAATCATCAGATGACTTGAAAAAGCCCTCATGTAGGGAGAAACCGGTTGATGATTTGATTTTATTTCTTTTTTGCAGTCAATAATATTTATAATTGTGCTTATCCCTCTGTGGACAACGGAGTTCACATTGGGGTTTTAGGCGTTAATATTGCCTATTATTTCACAGTTTAATATACTGAAAATCTGCTTGCTCTATACTCGTGCACTGGTGAGTGCCAGAAGAAACATCTGAATCTATATTCAAGTTTACAAAAGAATATATGCTGTGAGTATCCAGCGTGCCGTTGCACTAAGAGCAGGATAATAGTTCCGATACCTGACCAAAAAAAACCCCTGGCGTGTTTGAAAATTGAGACTGCCCAATAGGACTGGAGCAGCTGAGAGACCAGTGACGTGTGGTATAACGGCTGAAAAGGTATACACGGATGCCAAACAGCATACACACCTAGCTGCGGTTCCTGAACTATAACGTCCTCAAGTCAGGTATTTGGTTATAACTTACACGTAAGGACTTTTAATGTCTACACCACTGTCATTTGGATATACAGACTTACAAGTCACGATTATTTGGATTTGAACTGACTGTACTTTTAAGGTGCTAATACGTTTTGCAAAACACTTTTTTCTAACAGTTCTTATTTTTATTTTTATATTTTTTAGTGGTGGCAATCCTATATTGTATTATTACATTTTTGCATTTAATTTGAGACGTCCGGTTTTTTAATACTTTGTTGCAAATATTCAGTAACGGAGAGTAAGGGGTAGATTTAACAAATGTTGGATGGGCATGATCTGCTGTAGCGGCTTATGTCCGCCCAACATCGCTAAATGCCAACAGCATAGGCTGTCTGAATTTAACATTGCACAAGCATTTCTGGTAAAATGCTTGTGCAATGCCACCCCCTGCACATTTGAGAACAATCGTCCACTAGCAGGGGGTGTTAATTATCCCGATCATATACGATCGGATGATTGCTGTCCGGGAGTAGATTGCAGCATCCACTGCTTGAAAAATCTACCCCTAAATGTCTTTTTCCTCTCTGAATACAAACACTGATCCACAAATATTTGCATTATGTGTAGTAAAGAAAAAAACTTTGAAATATACTTTAATTATTTATTTTGTCCAATTTTCCTGTAGTTTAACTAAATTTGTGGGCTTTTATCTGAGTTTCTATAAAGAAATGGCACATCCATGATGCCTCCGTTTATGCTGAGGACAATTATGGACTTTAAACAATGGACTTTAAAGGGACATTAAAGAGTAAATACATTTTATAAGCATAGCATCGAGGTTGGTCCCCACCTACATTTCAGTGTTTGCATGTTTGCAGATAACTGCAGTGTAACCTTGGTTCCAAAATAGCGCCAATCATACTTAGGGCTAGATTACGAATGGCGTGCTAACCATTGTGTTTAAGCAATATTGTATTTATTGCACCTGTTTTATGGATAGCTAACTATTGCGAGCAAGTAATATCGGATTTATTGTGCCTGTATTACAGGTTGAAAGTAAACGTGATTGCTTAAGCGCAATTGAATTTAACACTTTCGGGACAGCGCGATTTCAGAGCTCTGGTTAACTGTTACGCAGGTTAAAAAAAAGTGTCAACATCAAAAATACAATTAAAAGTAGTTACACTCATAATAACACTGTCTAATAAAAATAAATTGCATTAATAAATTATAAGGCCTCAAATATATGAGGTCTCATATACATATTTTGTGTCTAAATATGTATGTATATATATATATATATATATATGTGTGTGTGTACATATGTATTTATATTTGTATATATTTACAGACATATATATACTTAATTATACTAAATTATTGATAATATCAATTTCTAAGAATAATTATATGTGTGTGTGTTTGTTTATGTATTTAATACATACATATTTATATTTGTAATTATAAATATAAAATTATATTTTGCATATAGAACTGTACACACACACACACACACCTAGGTCAGTAGGTGGGGTGTAGTGAGAGATATGATAAGGAAGCCTCTCAGGAAGTAGAAGCCACTTATTTTACGGACACCACGGAGGCAAAGTTTTTCTCGGAGAAGGCAAGTCTGCTTACCTGGGGTTTCCTTTGTCAGCCAGATGGAGCAGCTTCTGGAGGAGATCTTGTAGGCGGCCAGGGCGAATGGAGTTGCCTGGATCAGGGAGAGATTGGCGGTGAGCGGAGCGGCGGATCCGGTGCAGGAACATCCCCCAATGGTTGAGAGGGGCCAACAGAGGCAGACAGGAGGAGCATGCGGCCGGTGCGGAGATCCAGACCCCAGAGTGCCTTAGCCCGGACACAGGCACCGCTAGGCCCAGGAGGTTGTCAGGGAGGCCTAGCGGTCGGGTGGAAGATCAGAGAGGAGGACCCGGAAATGCAGACCAGGAGGCGGGTCTGCGGCCTACTACGGCACTGCCTGATGACGTCATCGGGCGGTGTCAGTGGGCTAGGCCGGGTGCCAATGGGACCGGGCAGGCAGGGAGGAGCAGCGGGAATGTGGAGGTGCCATCCGGTAAGGCATGGGGGGAATGGAAGGGGGGTTCCAGGTAGGCCTGGGGGGTGGGCCTGGCAGCGTGGCCCTGTATGGCAGTGGGGGAAGCAGATACAGAGGTGGGGGATGCGTGGAAAAGGGTGTGTGTGCCTTGAGGGAGTGGTTAAGGAAAGGCACCACGGCATGGGTCATGGTGGGTGGGGGACATAAGAGCCAAAATAAATAAAGGAATAAGGGATCTGGGAGATCCCCTGCAGAGGTCAGGGTGGATGCCCAGGCATCAGTCTTGGGGTACGAAGGAGGGGTGGATTAGTAGTGGAGGGGATGGTGGCCCCTGAGGGCCCAGTGGCAACGGGATTCTGTGGGGGCCCTATAAAAAAAGAGAAAACCGCATAGGGGTGGCTTGCAGCTGGGCGATGAGCAAAGGGGTGGGGCTGCTCATGGCTAAGGGGAGCATGTGGCATTGCAAATTAGGGGGAGGGGTCTGATCGCGGTCCCCCTCCTCCCCCCCTTTTTTCTAAGCCCCTTTCCTTTCCCCTCCTCCCTCTGCCCCCCCTTCCCTCCCTCCCCCTTTTTCTCAGCCCTCTTTTCATTCCCCCCCTTTTTTCTTCATCTGGGGGGGTATGACCGATTTGGTGGGGATATTAACTCTTTTCTTTCTAGTCCTACAGGAGTCAGGCGAGCTTGAGAGGAGGGCCGCTCAGGAGGAGAGAGAATCCTTTCGGGAGCTGTGGATGGAGCCACCTCTGGAGCTGAAGGCTAGTGGCACCTTTGAAGTAGAGGAGGATGATCTGCAGGAGGGACCTCAATGGGACCAGTGACGGCGGGTCAGGTAGGAGAGTTGTCTACCCTGGTGCAGCTTTTACAGTAATTTTCTCCTCAATGGAGTGATGGGGGCTGGGGCAGGAAGGGGGGGAGTGTGTTTGGGGCAGGTAGTCAGGGAGGAGGAGGGACGGGCTGGAGGGTAGGGTATTCACATCCTCCCCTTCTATGCAGTCTGCAGCACCAAGAGCGGGACCAGATCATGGCTGGGCCCTGGCGGCGGGCTCTGGACCTTCAGGTGATGGCAGAAGATCACGGTCCACATTGAGGAGGCCAGCACGGGCAGTGGAGGCACTCTCCCCCACTTGGACCAGGGTTGGGGGGTCGCCAGGCAGGAGCAGGCGGGCTAGAGGGCATTCCCCCGTGAGGAGATTGCCTGAAGGTTCTGTAGGACGCGTTGCGGCGCCCGTGCTTGTGCTCGGTAGGGCCGTTGGGGATCCACTTAAGTCAGGAGATAAAGGAGAAGGTTTGGAAGAGGGTGTTCTTGGAGATCTTTGCATTGCTTCCTATAGACCAGGTAGTGGAGGTGAAGGATGAGAAGGACAGAAGCGATACCGAAAGTTGCCAAAAACATTTGGTAATTGGTCAAAGGCCTTTTGCATTTTGGCCAGTGTGATAGGGGAGAAACAGCCTGACCACTGAGAAGGTACCCTGAGACAGCCCATGCATGTACCCCTCTCCAGATTGAAAACTTCCGGAGGCCAGGACGTGTATGCAACTTAGCATCTTGGTTATGCCAGAGATTGCAGTCTGTATACGTTTACGGGGCTCCATATAAGTTTTAAGTACTTTGTGAAGGCTAATGAGCTGATCGTGATTGAGCCTATACTTGTCATAAACCTCAAAGTCGCTCATGTTATCCAAGGTGGGCCTTACCCTTTCAAAACGAGGACCTCTAATCAGACGAGCCCTACGTCTCTCTTGGAGATGCCAAGCACACATGATTCTACTGTAAACAACTTGTGCAACAGCACCAACTGTGGATCATCCATATTTGGCAAGCCAAACAGCACAAAGCCAAACAGCATAGCAAACACACAAGGAGTAACAAGGTATGCAAACACACAGAAGCGATTTGATACAATGTCGATCACAAGGGATGATTTGGCCATGTTGTTTGGGGGATTTATAGTGCAATATGTCCAATGGTAACGTGTTCGTAATGATTGCTGATTGTATACACTTGTTTGTATGTGAGCTGCGCAAATGCTTTCAAAGTGGGTGGATTTTCTTGTGTTTGATGAAATTTAATCCCCCCCAATGAATCGTAATGTGAAAGTGTAAAATGTAACATATACAGTGCACCTTCGTAATGTTTGTTCACATGTGTAACAAATACTTATTAAACGCAATCTTATAGTAAAAAGCACACGTCCACGCTAACATGAATGAAAGCGCATACTTGTGTATAATGTGCATAGACATGACATAGAATCTGATCAATCAATGTTGCTGCAATATTGTTTCCAAACGATAAAGTAATGGCAGACATCGATATTATTGTATATATAAGTGATTGACGAGATGTCAATATTTTAATATTAAAATCGCAATAATAATGAAGATCTTCCAACCCTCTTGTTTACATATATGTAGTATTGAGTGAGAAACTGCTAAAAAGGGGCGGTACAGTCCCAATGCTGTAATCTGTATGGTTGAAGCTTAGAATGACATAATCATATTAACAACATGCCTGTCTAGTTTGCAAATCTCCATTCTCTTGTTGTATTTTTAATCATTCTTATTGTATGATGATTAAAAAGATAATTGTATGCTTTGTTGTTGTGTGATGTGTGTTATGTACATATATGTATGTATGGTGAATATCTCTCACATTTGCTGATTTATATAAAGCAGTATAGCATTGTTGTTCCTTTCAAAAAAGCGACAGCTCTAATATTTCTAATGATATGTTATTATTGTACGCAATTCCTAATGGTATATTATGAGTGAATCGTGATGTTAAAGGGACACTAAATCCATAATTGATCTTTCGGGATTCCGAGAGAGAATCCAATGTTAACCAACCTTCCAATGTAGTTGTATGATGTAAATGTGTTCATTGTTTATATATGGTTTTTTGCCTGAATATCAATGCACATGTATGAGTCAATGGCAAAAGGAATGTATGTGCATCCATCAATCATCATCTGGTGAGCCTATGTAGATATGCTGTTCATCCAAGCATATGAGTTGAATAAATTAAATGCTATAATAGATGTAAATGAGACATGTTTACAATTGGCTACTGTTTGTGAATACTGAAATGGAAAAAATAATTTTCTGTCCGTTTAAATATGATTTAATTTTTTAAACCAATTTCGTATTGTTGATGATAGAATTGATGGTTATTTCTAGTTGATGTAATGTAATTTCCTTTAAGAATGTGATGTTGTAGTGATGTTCACACAAGTAAAAGCCATAACTCCATAGGGAAAAAGTAATTTCTTGATCTATTTGGCAGAGCGGGACCAACGCAAGAATGAATGAATTAGCGCCACAATTCTAACGCTGGTATTACGAGTTTTAAAGTCTAAAAAATTTTCATGCTTTAGGTAAATCTGCCGGTCGTGTACATGAGCACGTATTCCCCATAGAAGTCAATGGAGGAGAGAAATTTCAAGAGAAATAAAACCCAACACTTGTGTTGAGCGTAAAGTGAGTGACGTCATGTTCTTCTGTGAAAAAGTAGCTAATTCGTATTAATTTAATAATAAAAATATTTTTTGTGTAGGTAATGTGCTGTATATTGTTTTTATATATCTAATTCTGTATGTATGTAATAATATTTGTAGTTAGATGTAGCTAGATGAGTGTATGTTCCCGTATGTCTATGTAAGTCAATGTAAAATACGTTTGTGTGCATTATTTTTCAAACACCTGAGATCTCGTAATTTTGATCCGTTATATTTTGACATGAACATTTTTAATATAAAAAATAAATATCGTAGATTGTTTGTATGAGTGTAAGTGTACTTTGGGTAATGTTTTTGAAGTGATTCGTGGATGTTTTTGGTATCGATATATCATTAACTACTGGGTCTGTGTGAGCGGTATGTATTTGAGCGTAGATGGTGATATTTGTGGCGCTACGGAAACTTGTAATAGCAGCGGTAGGGAAAATGAAGCGTTATGAAGCTTTTTCACTCATAACACAAAAATCATAATCTAGCCTATAGTGACTGTGCTGCACTGTATAGTTATTATATGAGTATTTATACACTGATTAATATGTTGTGTTGTATAATTATGTAATATCTATACACAGATAGGGACTGTGCTATACTTTATAGTGATATGAGTTTATTTACACTGATGAATATGTTGTGCTGTATAACCCCTTAATGACCACAGCACTTTTCCATTTTCTGTCCGTTTGGGACCAAGGCTATTTTTACATTTTTGCGGTGTTTGTGTTTAGCTGTAATTGTCCTCTTTCTCATTTACTGTACCCACACATATTATATACCGTTTTTCTCACGATTAAATCGAATTTCTAAAGATACCATTATTTTCATCATATCTTATAATTTACTATAATAAAAATTATAAAATATGTGGAAAAATGGAAAAAAAAAAACTTTTTCTAACTTTGACCCCCAAAATCTGTTACATATCTACAACCACCAAAAAACACCTATGCTAAATAGTTTCTACATTTTGTCCTGAGTTTAGAAATACCCAATGTTTACATGTTCTTTGCTTTTTTTGCAAGTTATAGGGCTATAAATACAAGTAGCACTTTGCTATTTCCAAACTATTTTTTTTTTCAAAATTAGCGCTAGTTACATTAGAACACTAATATCTTTCAGGAATCCCTGAATATCCATTGACATGTATATATTTTTTTAGTAGACATCCCAAAGTATTGATCTAGGCCAATTTTGGTATAGCAGACATATATGGCTTTGGCGTTGCTTTTTTGTAATTAGAAGGCCGCTAAATGCCACTGTGCACCATACGTGTATAATGCCCAGCAGTGAAGGGGTTAATTAGGGAGCATGTAGGGAGCTTTTTGGGGTAATTTTAGCTTTAGTGTAGTGTAGTAGACAACCCCAAGTATTGATCTAGGCCCATTTTGGTATATTTCATGCCACCATTTCACCGCCAAATGCGATCAAATTAAAAAAAACGTTACATTTTTCACAATTTTAGGTTTCTCACTGAAATCATTTACAAACAGCTTGTGCAATTATGGCACAAATGGTTGTAAATGCTTCTCTGGGATCCCCTTTGTTCAGAAATAGCAGACATATATGACTTTGGCGTTGCTTTCTGGTAATTAGAAGGCCGCTAAATGCTGCTGCGCATCACACGCGTATTATGGCTAGCAGTGAAGGGGTTAATTAGGTAGTTTGTAGGGAGCTTGCAGGGTAAATTTTAGCTTTAGTGTAGAGATCAGCCTCCCACCTGACACATCAGACCCCCTGATCTCTCCCAAACAGCTCCCTTCCCTCCCCCACCCCACAATTGTCCCCGCCATCTTAAGTACTTGCAGAAAGTCTGCCAGTACTAAAATAAAAGGTTTTTAATTATTTTTTTTAATTTTTTAGCATATTTACATATGCTGTGGTGTAGCATCCCCCCTTAGCCCCCAACCTCCCTGATCCCCCACAAAACAGCTCTCTAACCGTCCCCATCTGCCTTATTGGGGGCCATCTTGGGTACTGGCAGCTGTCTGCCAGTACCTAGTTTGAAAAAAAAAAAGTATTTTTTTTTGTTTTTTTTTGTTTTTTTCTGTAGTGTAGCTTCCCCCACCCCCCAGACCAAACTGCCTGATCTTTTTTTTTTTTTAAACTTTTTTATCCTTTTTTTAAAATTTGTACTCCAACTTTTTCTGTAGTGTAGCGGTTCCCACCCGCTCCCTCCCCGTGCATGCGCCTGCCCCCGCCCTAACGTGCACGTGCGCACGTCAGTGCACGCCCCCGGCCATCCCCGCCCACGATCCTGCCCCTCTCCACATCACTGATCATCATCGATGGCCGCCACCCGCCTCCCACACAGGCTCCCACCCACCAACGATACCCGCCATCGATGTCCGGTGCAGAGAGGGCCACCGAGTGGCTCTCTCTGCATCGGATGGCCAAGGGGTGTTATTGCCTCAATATTGAGGCATCACTGCAATAACCGGAAAGCGGCTGGAAGCGAGCAGGATCACTTCCAGCCGCTTTAAACCCCTAATGTCGTACAGGGTACGTCGCTGGTCTTTTAAGACCAGGTTGTGTGCGATGTACCCTGTACGACTTGCGTCGTTAAGGGGATAATGATGTAATATCTATAAACACATAGTGACTGTGCTGCACTGTATAGTGATATGATTATCTATACATTGATGAACGTGCTGTAATTTATAATGATGTAATATCTATACACAAACAGTGACTTTGCTACACTGTATAATGATATGATTATCTATACACTGATGAATATGCTGTGCTGTATAATGATGTAATATCTATACACTCATATTGAATGTGCCGCACTGTATAGTGATATTAGTATCTATACACTGATGAATATGCTGTGCTATATAATGATGTAATATCTATACACAGATAATGTATGTGCTGCACTGTATAGTGATATGAGTATCTATACACTGATGAATATGCTGTGCTGTATAATTATGTAATATCTATACACAAACAGGGAATGTGCTGCACTGTATAGTGATATGAGTATCTATACACTGATGAATATGCTGTGCTGTATAATGATGTAATATCTATACACACATATTGAATGTGCTGCACTGTATAGTGATATGAGTATCTATACATTGATGAACGTGCTGTAATTTATAATGATGTAATATCTATACACAAACAGTGACTTTGCTACACTGTATAGTGATATGATTATCTATACACTGATGAATATGCTGTGCTGTATAATGATGTCATATCTATACACTCATATTGAATGTGCCGCACTGTATAGTGATATTAGTATCTATACACTGATGAATATGCTGTGCTATATAATGATGTAATATCTATACACAGATAATGAATGTGCTGCACTGTATAGTGATATGAGTATCTATACACTGATGAATATGCTGTGCTGTATAATTATGTAATATCTATACACAGATAATGTATGTGCTGCACTGTATAGTGATATGAGTATCTATACATTGATGATTAGGCTGTTCAGTATTATGATGATGAGTATCTATACACAGATTACGACCACATGCCCGTGTATAGACTGGCTACTATGGGTCCTCCCAAAATTTGGACCCTAGTTCCACTGTACCTGCTGCACTAATGGTGCTCATAAGCTCTTTATTTAAATGAAAAAGCATAATGTTTATCTTTATTTATATTTAATTTGGGGGGGGGGGTTATGTTATATCCAATGGGACTTTCCAGTTCTCACTGATGGAATATAATTTATTTTATAAATTGCAAATACTTAATTATCGATTCCACTAGACTTACAAGGATTTTCAAAAGAATCAACCTTCAAATGTCAAAATTTTTAAATTTAGAACAAATATCAGCAGGAACATTGTTTCTGGTATTTAAAGGCACAGTAAACTGTAAAATTGTTTTTATATAAATGTATTTTCAATTACTTGTTATACCAGCTGCAGAGAATAAAATTTTATGAGAAATTGCATTTTCAGGTTTATTTGTGTATATGAAGTAGCGGGTTTTGTGCTTTTTAAACCACAGCCTATTACAATGGGTTGAGCTTCAGGTAATATCAGATCTCTTTATGCTATCACTTTGTGTACACAGACTTGCTTCCTTATCTTATATTTGTCTAGAAAACTAAAGCTCAATACTTAGAGAGAACAATGGAAAATTATCATCTTATTACTTAACTATCATGCCCCCCACTGAGAGTGTAATCTCTTCTGCTGGCTGTGTTTACTTAGGCTATTCAATAGAATATACTCCAGTATAGAAACTTTCAGTGTAGGTTGGGATACCACAGGCTAAATCAGCTATTTCAAATGCCAAAATATGGGTAAAGTAGCTACTTGTAAACAATTTAAAACACTCCAGCAGGTAAAATGAATCATTGAGAACAATATAAAGGGGAGACATTTTTTGGGTGAACTGTCCCTTTAAGTATACACCAAAGTTAAGAAAATGTATGCTGGGCTTTAGCACACAAAGGGTTAATATAATATGATATCAATCATATACAGTAATGCTAACTGTTATCTGTTTATCTGGTATCCATGGTAACAAGTTAGTGCAGAAGCTGATGATGGCGCCGTATTCTGTCACCTTATGATGTCACAGTATGCTACATTATTACTGTGTGCTTCAGGTAAGATTCTTCACTAGTGCTATTGGAGGTGTAGTTGAAAGCATTAGATTTCTGCTCTAAAGCAAAACTATTTGATTTTCTTGTGACTTATTATGGAGGCTGAGAATGTAAGTAGAATAACTGTTTATTAAATTGTTATTTGTTTATAGAGAGCAAGGGAGGGAATATAAATTACTGTATTTGTGTCCACTAAGTACATCATAGTCTGCCCTTACAGTATCACATTATCACATTGGGTGCTGTCTAGTAAATATCTGCCCAGCACAAATGCTAAAGCCTAGCAGTGTTGCTAAATATAGTAATAGGATAGGCCTAAAACAAGTCTTAGTGCTCAGTACAATTATTACCCTCACAGTTATATAGATACATATCATTTATAGCATTAAAGGGATAGAAGATCTTAAGTGAAATCATATAGATACATATCATTTATAGCATTAAAGAGATAGAAGATCTTAAGTGAAATGAGCATAGGAGCATGACAAATTTAAATATTTTTTTTAAAATATTCTTCTAATAGCAAACACCCTTCTAGTAAAACGTATTACTTTTTATCAGTGGCATACGCACATATGCTGTTTGTGTGGGCCTGTGCACCAGTACTATTTAAAATTGGAATGCACTTGTGCACATTTACATTTTGACCTCTCTATCCCTTTAAAGTGATGGTAAACATTTCCCTTTGTATAAACAGATCCGTAATGTTAATAATATTATTAATATTGAGTATTTATAAAGCGCTAACATTTTACGCAGCGCTATACAAAAGTACAGTACAATCATGATTGTACAATAAAAACTTACATTGTGTAAGACTATACCATGCACATTACTACACTTACATTGACAAACATAAGCAAAATGAGAGGAGCGCCCTGCCCTTGAGCACAATCAGTTGTAGATGCACATTTATACAATGGGAGCTACAGTTAGAGAGGCTGTCAAGCTAGTGATATATTAGATGGAGCTTAATTCATCAGTTGGAATGAAGGTGAGCTCTAAATTACTTTAAAAAGTACATATGGAATTCTAATACCCCGTGCTCTGTTAGCCCACTTTAAAAATATATTTTTTTGTTAGCTGAAGGTTTAAACAGTTCTCCATTGCCACTCTAGCTGCAAACAAGTGCCATATGGCTAGAGTGCTGATTGGAGAACAGTTCAAACTCTTAGCTCAACCAAAAAAATTACTTTTTAAGTTGGTGGCAGAGCACAGGGTAATAGAATTTCATATGTGCATTGTAAGTTATAGCGCATTTTCATTACAACTGATGAATTAAACTTCATCTAAATTATGACTAACATTCCAGATCTGCTTATACAAATGGAAAAGTTTACCATTACTTTAAGTAAAGACAGATAAACATGATACAAGTTACACATGAGACTGGGATTGTCCGTATAACAATATTCTTATTATATTGTCTTTTTGCAGATATTGAATGACAAGAAGTTCCTTACGGACTTTGAGGTATTTAGATATGTTTACATTATCCTAATTTACCCCTAACCCACACTCTCTCATGCTATTACATTTCACTACTAAAATAGCATTCATTAGCTAACATATTGCTGAAAGTTTAATTTAATTTGCTTGTGTTTCTAGTTAGAGATATATGAGGGATGGATTACTTTTGAGGGATATCGCCCTGAATGGCGCTATAGGCCAGAAACTTACCGGTGCGTTTTGGAGACAATAGTAGAGGAGGAAAAAGAAGAGGACAATGGTATTAAAGATACAGAGGATGGAGAGGTAAGTAGCCACCAATCAGCAAGCACTATACAAGGTGCTAAACCAAAAATGGGCCGACTCCTAAGCTCACATTTCTGCTTTTTCAAATAAAGATACAAAGAGAACGAAGAAAGTTGATAATAGTAAATTAGAAAGTTGCATGCTCTATCTGAATCATGAAAGAAAAAATTTAGGTTTCATATCCCTTTAAGTGATAGAAGGTAAAAATTGAAATGTGCATGAGTGTATTTAATTTTTTTGCAATATACTTCTGCTAGCAAAAATGCTTCTAGTAAAAGTTATTACTGTTTATCAGCGGCATACGCACATATGCTGTGTCACTGATAACTCACTAAGAAGGTGTAGTGTTTGAATATTGGTGCACGGTGTACCCACACAATATGTGTGTATGCCACTGAAAAACCGTAATAATATTTACTAGAAGCATTTTTGCTAATGGAGGTATACTGAGATAAATTATTCCATTTAAAATTGAAATGCACTCCTGCACATTTTATTTTTGACAACTCTATCTATATAAGTAAAGAAAGATAAATTACACATGAGTCTGGGATTGTCCATATAACAATATTCTTATTATCTTGTCTTCTGCAGATGTTGAATGACGCTCTGTTATATGATGACAAGATGTTCCTTATGGACTTTAAGGTAATTAGATATGTTAACTTTACCATAACTTACCCCTAACCCACACTGTCTCATGCTATTACATTTCCCTGTAATTTTAAATAGAATACTGCACAACGCTTGATTTTTTTGCTTGTGTTTCTAGTTAGAGATAATTGGGGGTTTGATGGAGTTTGACGATTATCGCTATGAGTGGCTATATAGGCCGAGAATATATCTTTGGAGCATGGACAAAATAGCAGAGGAGGAGGAGAATCTTAGTGAGGAGGAAGAATATGTGGACAATCTTAGTGAGGAGGAAGAAGAGGAGGACAATCTTAGTGAGGAGGAAGAAGAGGAGGACTATCTTAGTGAGGAGGAAAAAGAGGAGGACTATCTAAGTGAGGAGAAAGAAGAGGAGGAAAATCTTATTGAGGAAGAAGAAGAGGAGGAGGACTATCTCAGTGAAGATACAGAGGTAAGAATACAATTTATCTAAGGTGTGTTGTTGTGGAATAACCAGGGGAAGAGACAAGAGTATAGAATGTGCTCATGGCCACTAAATGTTATGTTGGGTTCTTGCCCCATATCTTGTTGCCCCTAGCAATGCCTCAGCTCATAAAGTTCTTGTTAATGTCTTGTCGCCAAGGAGAGCTGAAAGACATTACTAGTCAATTAGTTACAGTCTGAGATTTTATATATCTTTATCCTGTTAAAGCTCATTTACCTATTGCACCTTTATTTATTTTTAATTCTGGTGACTTGTTATCCAGTTCTTTACAATATTTATAAAATTCTCTTTTGATTGCTATAATATGTTAAAATTACATTTGGTTTGTTTTCTAGCCAGCGGCTGCTGAGCTCCCTGAAGATGAAGAAAGTGAAACTGAAGAAAAAGTGGGGTGTGTTAGCTTTGGGAAAATTGGAAAAAGAATAAGGGGATTCATCAGAGGCATAAATAACATATTACATCGCCGAAACAGAGTAGCACCAATTATATAAAAATCTGCTGCAGTATTAATAACTCTTTTTCTAATAAAGATTTAAAAAAATAAATATATAATGTCCTTTTTGTTTGGGTTTATTTGACTTTCATTTTATTTTTTTATTTGGTTGAACTCCAAAGGTAAAATGCTTTAGTCAACTTAGCTAGCAGTGACAAGTGAAGTCTAAACTGCATGTCTTTATTGGCTTGTGGTTATTTATATATATATATATATATATATATATATATATATACACACACACACACACATATATATATTATACATACACTACCGATCAAAAGTGTTATTTTTCCATTTTTTATTGAAATTTAAGAAGATCAAATCTTGTGAATAACCTGAAATGGTACAAAGGTAAGGGGTAAACTGCCAGAGTTAAAAAAAATAATGTACATTTCAGAATTAAAGGTGCAGGGACTATGGACTCGGGAGGAGTCTGTTCTTCCCATAAAAATCTTGGAGTTGAGAGTGATTTACAATGCTCTGATGGCTTGGTCTCTATTGTCCTTAGCGTGGTTTATCAGGTTTCAGTCCGACAAGATCACCTCAGTGGCTTACATCAACCACCAGGGAGGAACTCGGAGTTCCTTAGCCATGAAGGAGGTGGCACGGATTATTCAGTGGGCAGAAGCTCACAATTGTTGTTTATCTGCCATCCACATTCCTGGAGTGGACAACTGGGAAGCGGATTTCCTGAGCAGACAGACATTTCATCCCGGGGAGTGGGCTCTCCATCCGGAGGTGTTCTCCACGTTAACCCTCAAATGGGAGGTGCCGGAGTTGGATCTGATGGCGTCTTGGCAGAACACCAAGCTTTCAAGGTACGGTTCAAAGGAGATCCTCAGGCCGCTCTGATAGATGCTATGGCAGTTCCTTGGGATTTCGGTCTAGCATACCTGTTTCCTCCATTTGCGCTCCTTCCACGAGTTATTGCTCGTATCAAACAAGATAGAGCATTTGTAATTCTAATAGCTCCTGCATGGTCTCACAGGATCTGGCATGCAGACCTAGTGAAGATGTCTTCTCGGCTGCCTTGAAAGTTGCCTCTGAGGAAGGACCTTCTATCTCAGGGTCCATTCCTCCATCCAAATCTCATTTTTTTGAAGCTGACTGCTTGGAGATTGAACGCTTAGTTCTGTCTAAGCGTGGATTTTCTGAGTCGGTCATTGAGACCATGACCCAGGCTCGCAAGTCTGTTCCTCGAAAAATTTACCAAAAGGTATGGCATAAATACCTGTATTGGTGTGAATCTAAGGGCTACTTTTGGAGTAGGGTCAGGATTCCTAGAATTTTGTCTTTTCTCCAGGAAGGTCTGGAGAAAGGGTAGAACAATACGATTGGTCTAGGAGTTAAGTCAAAACAGCACTGGCCAGACCCACTAAACACACTCCTCACAAAGTGTGAAATTACAAACAATTACAGAAAACAAGGGGTGTGGGTGGCGCCAATAAAGGCAGACTATCAATATAAAAAAATGAATTTTTAATATAATTATATTTTAATATACAATAAATGGATTTCTAGGTAAGAGGATTCAATATACCAATCAGTAATTTATTACCTACTTCAAAATTGATTAACAATCTTAAAAAACATCATCCTAAAAGTAAAAAAAACTTTACGACACCGGTATCTGTTAAAATAAGTCTAAATATCCTAAAAATCAGAAACTAGTAAAAAGCAACAATATATGTATACAATTGCTAACAATATTGGCTCTAATATATCTATACAATTACTAACAATATTAGCTCTGATAAATCTTTGACTTGATACAATGTAAGGAGATAGATTGCACACCCCTGAATTAACCCTTTATTATTGAGTATTAACGGTAGAAGTATTTCTCTTTCAAACTAAGTGCGTGCACAAAGTATCTTCAAATCTTCAAAACAGCTGACCGATGAAGGGAAAGTGATTGACAGTCGCTCACACAAGGAGCTACGAGCTGTCCGAGCTTTTTAATTTTACAATTGAATCTTCATTTTTTTATATTGACAGTCTGCCTTTATTGGCGCCACCCACACCACTTGTTTTCTGGAGAAAGGGTTGTCAGTCAGTTCTCTGAAAGGTCAGATTTCTGCATTATCTATTTTGTTACACAAGCATCTGGCGGATGTGCCAGATTTTCAATCTTTTTGTCAGGCCCTGGTCAGAATCAGGCCTGTGTTTAAACCTCTTGCTCCTCCTTGGAGCCTTAATCTTGTTCTTAAAGTTTTGCAGCAGGCTCCATTTGAGCCAATGAATTCTATAGATATTAAGTTGCTATATTGGAAGGTTTTGTTTCTTATTGCTATCTCTTCTGCTTGGAGAGTTTCTGAACTCTCGGTTTTGCAGTGTGATTCGCCTTACCTTATCTTTCATGCGGATAAGATGGTTCTTCGTACTAAATTAAGGTTTCTTCCTAAAGTGGTTTCAGATAGAAATATTAGTCAGGAAATTGTTGTTCCTTCTCTCTGTGCCAATCCTTCTTCTTAAAAAAGAACATCTGTTGCACAACTTGGATGATATGCATGCTCTAAAATTCTACCTACAGGCGACTAAGGATTTTCACCAGTCATCTGCCCTGTTTGTTTGTTTCTCAGTAAAGTGTAAGGGTCAGAAGGCTACTTCTACTTCTCTTTTCCTCTGGTTGAGAAGTATGATTCGTTTTGCTTATGAGACTGCTGGACAGCAGCCTCCTGAGAGAATTACAGCTCATTCCACTAGGGCTGTCTCCTCTTCTTGGGCTTTCAAAGATGAAGCATCTGTGGAACAGCTTTGCAAGGCTGTAACTTGGTCCTCTCTGCATACTTTTTCCAAATTTTCCAAATTTGATACTTTTGCCTCGGCTGAGGACTCTTCTGGGAGAAAGGTTCTTCAAGTGGTGGTGCCTTCTGTTTAGGTCTGCCTGTCTTGTTCTCCCTCCATGTTCATTCTGTGTCCTCTAGCTTGGGCATAGGTTCCCACTAGTAATTGAATGATGTTGTGGACTCTCCATATCTAAGGAAAGAAAACAAAATTTTTGCTTACCTGATCAATTTCTTTCTTTCTGGATATGGAGAGTCCATGACCCCATCCTTAATTGAGACAGTTATTTTTGACTAAACGTCGGGCACCTCTACACCTTTGTGTTATTCTTTTTCCATTTCCCTTTGGTCAAATGACTGGGGATTATGGGTAGGGGAGTGACACTTAACAGCTTTTCTGTGGTGCTCTTTGCCTCCTCCTGCTGGCCAGGAGTGATATTCCCACTAGTAATTGAATGACGTTGTGGACTCTCCATATCTGGAAAGAAAGAAATGTATCAGGTAAGCATAAATTTAGTTTTTTCAATGTTTTCATCATATTTTATTAAAAAAAATTATAGTAAATTATAAGATATGATGAAAATAATGGTATCTTTAGAAATTCCTTTTAATTGCAAGAAAAATGGTATATTATATGTGTGGGTGCAGTAAGTGAGTATTATCAATTTTTCTTTGTTCTCTAGTTATCTTTATTTGAAAAAGCAGGAATGTAATTTTATTTGCTGGCCAATTTTTGGTTCAGCACCTGACCCAGAAATGGGCCAGCAAATAAACTTACATTCCTGCTTTTTCAAATAAAGATACCAAGAGAACAAAGAAAAAATGACAAAAAAATTATTTTGTATAATAATAATTTTGTCCTGAGTTTAGAAATACCCAATGTTTACATGTTCTTTGCTTTTTTTGCAAGTTAGAGGGCAATAAGTACAAGTAGCACTAATTCCAAACCTTTTTTTTTTTTTTCAAAATGAGCGAAATTTACATTGTAACACTGATATCTGTCAGGAATCCATGAATAACCCTTCACTTGTTTATATATTATATTAGTAGACAACCCAAAGTATTGATCTAGGCCCATTTTGGTATTTTTCATGCCACCATTTAACCGCCAAATGCGATCCAATTAAAAAAATCATTAACTTTTTCACAAACTTTAAGTTCCTCACTGAAATTATTTACAAACAGTTAGTGCAATTATGGCACAAATGGTTGTAAATGCTTCTCTGGGATCCCCTTTGTTCAGAAAAAGCAGACATGTATGACTTTGACATTGCTTTTTGGCAATTAAAAGGCCGCTAAATGCAGCTGCGCACCACACTTGTATTTTGCCCAGCAGTGAAGGGGTTTATTAGGTAGCTTGTAGGGTTAATTTTAGCTTCAGTGTATAGATTACCCTCCCACCTGACACATCACACCCCCTGATCTCTCCCTTATCCCTCTCAAACAGCTCTCTTCCCTCCCCCACCCCGTAATAATCACCCCCATCTTAAGAAAGTCTGCCAGTACTAAAATAAAAGGCTTTTTTACCTTATTTTATATATAGTTTCTTCAGTGCAGGATCTTCCCTCACCCCCAACCTCCCTGATCCCCCCCCCAAACAGCTCTCTAACCCTCTCCCTCTATCTATTTGCAGCAATCTTAGGTACTGGCAGCAGTCTGCCAGTACCCAGTTTGCAGTAAAATTGGGATTAATTTTTGTAAAAAAAATTAATAAAACAATTTTTTCCATAGTATAGCTGCCCCCGCTCAATACTCTACCCACCTGCCCCTCCCAGATCCCTTTTCCAACTATTTTTGCCCTCTCCCTCCTCACTCACTAAAATGTTGCCGTAGCGTAGCGGTCCCGCCCACTCCCGGACCTCTGATGGACCACTCAAGCCTCCTCCCGTCCTTCTCCCGCCCTCTCTAGTTACAGTATGTGCTGCCCACTCGCCACCCTCCTATCCCATGCCACCAACGATTGGCACCATCGCTGGCCTATGCAGAGGCGGCCACAGAGTGGCCCTCTCAGCATCGGTTGCTTACCAGAGGGTATTGATGCAATACCCTGAAAGCAGCTGGAAGTGATCACGATCGCTTCCAGCGCTTTAAACCTCTGAGGACGGGAGCACGATAATTAATCAACCATTACAAATAGCTGATTTTTGCTACCGAGACCTCGCGGTAGCAATTAGCACTCTGAAAATTAACCAGAGATCTAATCTTCTAAAAGTGCCCCAAATGCATTGTAGTTTTTTATTTAATTGGGGTTTTAAAGTTAGTGGGAGTAAAAAGTGTCTTTACGTTGTGGTCTGTGGGAACTGTGTGTTCCCATAGACCCCAATGTAGATATATATGTATATGCATATATACATATATATTTATCTGGTAATATGTTTATATACACATATTAACACATAAATATATATGTATATATTCATATGCATACAGTATATATTGAAAAATGCTGCCCATCGCTGCACTACTTATCTCCTTCACTGCGCAAGGTTCTGACACCGTCTGGAGCCTATGGAAGTGTTCTCTTGTGAGCACAATGCTTCCTAGCAATGTGAATGTGAGCTTGCGTTCCCATTGCATTTAACTTGTAAAACCAGTGCACATTATAGTGCTAATATTGCTTGCATGCGAGCGATAATTAGCGCTCCATTAGTAATCTGGGCCATATTGTTTAATATCCCTTTAAGGTCAGTTTATTTATTTTACAACTGAAACTCCTGCATGTTTAGTGGTTTGTGGACTGACAATAATTTCCATGCCTGCATTTAGAGATAAATAAATGCTATTTTCTCAGCTGTCTGTCCTTTAATGAATGGTTATATTGATTGTCTGCGTCATTGTGTATTTTTATGTAAGATATGTATTTATATAATGTTTATTTTAACTGCTCTAGTAATTGAATGAAAGGCTGCCACTGATGACATAACAACTTGCTTACCTTTCTTTGTATATAGCACGGAGTGTTTCTATCATAAGTAACTTACTGAAAAACCCTGTGTTAATGGGTTTTTGTACAAAGAACTTCTTTGGTCATTCATAACTTTTTGATTGATGCTGAAAAAATCTTTCATAGGATGAATTGCTGTAAAGAATCAGGCAGATGCATTTGGTTAGTTTTGAAAGGACAGGGAATCTGAGTTGACCACTTGGGAGATGCTTAATTTCGGCAAATTCATCAGGAAACCTGAAACTAATAGTGTTCATTAGGGTTCATTAATAAAGATCAACAATTATCCTAGAAGGAGCCCAAGGTCTGGCAACTGTACACGAGGCTCAGTTTTAAAGCAGGAGATTAAATAGATTCAAAAAGTGCAAAACTGACTGTAAGAAAAGAAAGCAAACAATAGTTGTTCTGCCCTCCTTACACGTAGCTTAGATATAGTTAGACAGACAGCTAAACTCTCCTCCCTTAACAACTCATTGAGGCAGGCACAAGGTTCTTTTCATTCAACTTTTATTGTGGGGAAGTTAGAGTAAAACTGGAAAAAGAGAATAACATTCAATCAGTATATACAATACACAAACTGTACAGTCCTAGCGCACAAGTCTAACTAGGGAAAATAAATATGGGCGTACCAGAGATGCTACTGTTAGGCTGATGACAGAATGGCAGCTGTATATTTCTGGTATCCTCCAGATGTGCTGATGCAAGCAAAATGGCTGCTGGAAACTAAACTGTTTTTGAGACTTAGGGGTTTATCATCGGTCTGTCCGTCATCATCCGCAACAAAAGTTGCGTTATTTAACCCCCTATAGCGCAGTCATTACAAGTTTTCAAACAGCTGGCTTGTGCGATCGATATGGTACTTTTAAGCTCCATACCGCACAAAATTAAAGCGCTGTTTTGACGTGCCCGTGCACGCATACACCATAGACATCAATGGGGAGAGTGGGTCAGAAAAAGTCTGATACCTGCAATCGCGGAAAGAAAAGCTCTGTAACGCAGCCCCATTGATGTCTATGGGGAAGAAAAACGAACGTTTAAACCTGACACCCTAACATAAACCCCACGTCTAAACACCCCTAATCTGCTGCCCCAGACATCTCCGCCACCTAAATAAAGTTAATAACCCCTAATATGCTGCTCCCGATATCGCAGCCACTATATTAAAGTTATTAACCCCTATTCTGGCGCACCCCAACATCCCCGCCACTATATTAAAGTTATTAACCCCTATTCTGCCTCTCCCCGACATCTCCGCAACTAAATAAAGGTATTAATGCCTAAGACTCTGGCCTCCTACATCACTACCACTAAATAAACCTATTAACCCCTAAACCGCCAGCCACCCCACATCGCAACAACCTAAATTAAACTATATTAACCCCTAAACCTAACCCTAACGTAACCCTAAGTTTAACCCTAACCCTAATGTAACCCTAACACCCCTTAACTTTAACATACTTAAAATAGATTGGCTGATTTGAACAGCCAATATGATTTTAGCAGCTCTAATTTCTATTGGCTGATTCAAATTTTTCAGCCAATAGGAATGCAAGGGACGCCATTTTGAAACGGCTCCCTTGCATTGAAAATTCAGTGTATGGCAGCGACCATATGAAGAGGATGTTCCACGTGGGATGTCTTCAGGATGGACCTACTCCGTGCCGCCGGGATCAAGATAGAAGATGCCGCCTGGATGAAGATAGAAGAGGCCGTCTGGATGAAGACTTCTCGCTGCCTGGATGAGGACTTCGCCACCTGGGTATTATAATAGGAATAATTTTTATTGTTTTGTATAATTTCGTTTGTTATTTTTTGTAATAGTAGGTTTTTTTATTTTTTGTAATTTTAGTGTTTTTTATTTTTTGTAATGTTAGGTTTTAGTGTAAGGCAGGTTAGGTTTTATTTCACAGGTAAGTTTGTATTTATTTTAACTAGGTAGTTAGTAAATAGTTAATAACTATTTACTAACTAGTCTACCTAGTTAAAATAAATACAAACTTACCTGTGAAATAAAACCTAAGCTAGCTACAATATAACTATTAGTTATATTGTGACTAGCTTAGGTTTCATTTCACAGGTAGGTATGTATTTAGATTTAAATAGGTATTATTTAGTTAATAACTGTAACTTTTAGCTCTAGTTTAATGATGTTAAAGTTAGGGGGTGTTAGGGTTAGGTTTAGGGTAAGGTTTAGGGGTTATTAGTTTAATTTAGTTTATTGCGATGTGGGGAGCTTTCGTTTAGGGGTTAATAGTTTACTTTATTATATTTTGTTGTGGGGGGCTTGCAGTTTAGGGGTTAATAGGTTTATTTTAGTGGCGGCAGTGTAGGGCTTAATAACTTTAGTACAGTGGGGGCGATGTGACTGGACGGCAGATTAGGGGTTAATAATACTTAAATAGTGTTTGCGATGCGGGAGGGCAGCGGTTTAGGGGTTAGTAACTTTATTATAGTGGTGACAATGTCGGGGAGTGGCGGAATAGGGGTTAATAATTATTTTTAGTGGCGGCGGTGTCGGGAGCAGCAGATTAGGAGTTAACAAGTTTAATATAGTATTTTGCGATGAAGGAGGGCCTCGGTTTAGGGGTTAATAGATAGTTTTGGGGTTTTTATTGTACTTTGTAACACTTTATTTATGAGTTTTATGTTACAGTTTTGTAGCGTAAAACTCATAACTACTGCGGAACGGATCTTGTCGGTATAGGGTGCAACACAAGTTTTTTAGCCTCACCGCAAAACTCGTAATGGCAGCGCTATGGAAGTCCCATGAAAAAACATAATGTTTACGAGTGTGGGACTGACGTTGCATTACAGGCTAAAAGGCTTGCGGTACAGGCTGTTTTAACGCTGAAATTGCCATTTTTTTCAGCATTAAAACACGAACACAAAACTTGTAATCTAGGTGTAAGTTTTATGTTGCTTAATATCTTTTGTTTCCCATATCAGATTTTTTGTTGCTCCTCTTCATCAGACTTGCTAAAAAAGTATTCATAAAGCCTACAGTCATATTGTTGAACTCAAATGCTTTTTCATTGGACAACCAGTATGTTTTAACTTGTTTTAGAATTTTTCCTACACTGTTATTAAAAAACGATATATAATCATGGAGTGATGCCACTCGCTTCACTTTATTGAATGTATTAGTAACTTTTCTTTAGTATGTTTCAGCTGTAAATCCACAAGATGTCAGGTATATACAAGAGCCTAAACTAGCTGGTAGGGACATTGTTTTGGATTTAAGCTTTATTCCTCTTGCCCTGCATATTTGTGACGCACATTTATTCCAGTTGCACAGTATTTTAACAGCCTATCATTGTCTGTATCTAACAGATCCTGATATTCTTTAGATTTACAGGAAGCCATATCATGGTATTGTGTGTCCTGTGTTTAATGCTCAAAGATAACAACACTGACAAATCAATAATATGTTTGTTTTTTTAATTATATCGATGCCAGTTTTAAAGGGACATAATACTCCAAAAACAAAATGTTCTAATGTTTTAGAGCATTTTAGTATTAATCTATTGCTTTAATATAACTGCAAATGTTAAACACATAAAAAGTCAACACCAGAAAACACTGCTGGGACCTCGCTGAACACATTTGGTGAGCCAATAACAAAAGGGAAATGTGTGTAGCCACCAATCACGAGCTAGTTCCCAGTAACGTATTGTTGCTCCTGAGCCTACCAAAGTATTCTTTTCAACAAAGGATTCCAAGATAATTAAGTAAATTTGAAGCTATAAGGAACTTGAAATGTCTCATAAAATCACATGCTTTATATGCACCATGAAAGTTTAATGTTGACTTTCATGTCCCTTTCAGAGCTCCTTGTGTGAAATGAGCAGTTGCACACACATTGTTGTCTGCCATTTGTAATTCTAGAAATGATTGTTTAAATAGATATTTCTTATGACCACTATTTGCTATTGTTACATAGTGCTCTGCTAGAAACCCAGTAAATACAACTTCAGATTTTGTTAAACTCTAGCTAATTCTGATCCTAGAGCAGGACAAAAAAATGACAACAAAGATTTGAAATGTTGGATGGCCCTGAAGGAACCTGCATGTTTTTCTACACCTATATGTTGGATGACATTATTTTAACAACCGTGGCTACAAGGAGAAATGTGTGACGTTCGTGTCATTCATTGTTTTGCTTTTTTACTTTTTTTGTATTTAAAGTCGCCTAGATTACGAGTTTTGCGTTGGGGGAGTGTGCGTTAGTTAAGTGTATTTTATTTCCTTTGCGCACTTTTCTTAACGTAGGTATTACGAGTCTCAAAACAACCTCCTAACGCGTTGCGGTAACACGACTATCGCGTTTATTTTAAGAAGCGTAATCACGGCAGCTTTAAATATTCTCCCATAGAGATCAATGATAAATCAAAGAAGCACACATTTTTCAGCTAACACTCGATCTCGCGAGAAATACGCACTGCTCTGTCATATTACGTATACCACATAATGCACAACAAAAACATACAGCAAATGTACTAACAACAATCACGCAACATAGCACAGACGCATTACACATTCAGAAAAGAAAAACAATGAACATGATTTACACTAAACGAGGAATACAGAAATACCTTTACGATCTTGCCACACAGAACAAAACAACACGAAAAAAGATTTGCACACTCATACACAAACAAAACATTCGCATTAAGATTACGGAACATTAGTACAAAGAAACATTTACAACACTTCAAAAATACGACACCATCACAAAGATGGATTTACATTTACACGTAATTTTTTGGGACAATGTTATGCAAAATGATCACTATGACATCATCACATTATACACATTCCACAAATACTAACTCAATATTCACACAACTAATACACATTGCACACATACTAATTACTAACAAAGCACACCTGAACATACTTTACAAGGCAAACCGGTACATTATTAAACATTTACATAGGGTATATAAACACACCACAAGCATGGCTTCTTTGACTGTGTTGCTGGAGGATTTTTGGAGATTAGAGTTATTGGTATTTTGAGATTTAGTGAGGGAGTTAGTTAGTGGTAGTGTGAGATAGTGGGTTAGTTAGTAGTAGTGTGAGAGAGTGAGATAGTTAGTGGGATTGTGAGATAGTGAGTTAGTTAGTGGTAGTGTGAGAGAGTGAGATAGTTAGTGGTAGTGTGAGATTTAATGAGTTAGTTAGTGGTAGTGTGAGAGAGTTAGTTAGTAGTAGTGTGAGAGAGTTAGTTAGTGGTAGTGTGAGATAGTGAGTTAGTTAGTTAGTGGTAGTGTGAGATTGTGAGTTAGTTAGTTAGTGGTAGTGTGAGATAGTGAGTTAGTGGCAGTGTGAGATAGTGAGAGAGCAGTAGTGAGCGAGAGTTGGTTTGGGTGAGTGTGCGAGTGGTTTTTCTGAATACTTAACACATTTACACGCAAACACATTCAATACATACATACACTACATACACTCCATACCCCATCCCCTCTCATACTACACTCCATACCCCATTCCCTGTAATCCCATTCCCTTTCATCCCATACCCCATTCCCTGTAAGCCCATACTCATCCCATAGTTAGATTTTGTTTACATATCCTCATTTTAGTCTTTATATACATTTTTGTGTTTAAAACTCCTTACCCTCTTTTATTTTTATCCCTTTCACACTTTGAGCACCTTTTTTCCATTTATTTATTTATTTTGACCCCCTTTCATTTGGGCACATTCACTTTTGGTTGGAGTATGTCGGGAGGGGGGGGGGTGACATGGGGCAGATTAGCCCGCAGCTATTAGAGTTCCTCAGGAATCAGTTCAGAGAAGAGGTTGTAGAGGAGGTCAGGCAGCAGGTCAGCCAGAAGGTTAGTCAGGAGAGGGGGAGAGGGAGAGGAAGAGGAACTGGACCAGGACAGGAAGGGGGACAGGAAGGTAGGGAGGAAGCGGTGGGTGGACCCGGCCACTTTGTTCAAGATGAACAAGTGACTGGGCCCAGTGGTGGCCAGCGTAGAGCTTCACAGTCCGGGAAACAGAGGCTCACATCACAGGGGAAAGTCAAGCTGACTAGGGAGGCGAGATATACTATGGAGGAGAAGGAGGCCCTCATAGAGGCTTATATGGAGAGGGCTAGGAGGCTGCAGGCTCAGAAGGCCACCCCTAGGGAGAAGAGGAAGCTATGGCTGGAGATCACGGATGCCGTTAATGCAGTGGGGGTCCATAACAGGGATGTCGAGTCTATAAAGCATTGCTACCGGGACTGCAAAACGGAACTCAAAAGAAAGCTCTTGAGGGAGAACAAATATATAACAGGGACCGGTGGCGGTCCAGAAATGATTGTGGAGTATTCCTGATGGGAGGAAATGTTGTGTCCCAGCATCTCCGAGGTGACCATAGTCGGTATCGGAGGAGTCGATACCGGGAACCTGCCATTCTCATCCAGTAAGCTCATTTAATAATCTCTTTACATCAAAAATAATTAATGTATTTAAGGATATGATTAACGCAATTACGCTTTTTTAGACATTATTACGTAAACGCATTCACAATTACCTTGCGAAAGTTGCATTTCACGAAAAGCCATCACATTAGTATCTAGTCTACAGATTAGGTGTGCATTTAAACAGACTGAAAACAAACGCAAAACACATTCAGATTGACCATATAGATATCAGAAACACGATTTGGAAAATCCGGAAATCGTATTGATTGTTATATTTGAAAGTGGATTAATGAGGCTGACTTTGTAATTTTATTGTTAGCAAAAGCATTTACATCTTTATTTGGAACAATGCTAATATCTCGATTTCTTTCTTTTTACAATATACAGAGTCTGAGCCTGGGGAGGAGGCAGCACAGCAACCACAGGCTCCACCTTCACCCAGGTATGAGAGTGGTGGAGATGACTCGCCACCTTGGGGAGACATGGAAGACATTCCACTATCCTCATCCTTGGAAGAAGCCCCCACTGCAGAACAGATCCCTGCAGCAGCCCCTCCTGCACCAGAAGCCCCCCTTGCACCAGCAGCCCGCCGTGCAGCAGCAGCCCGCCGTGCACCAGCAGTCCCTCAGGAGGAGATAGCAGAGCTGCAGATATTAAGAGATTTTCTGGAAGAGATGCGTGCCTCCCGGAGGGAAAATGTGGAGAGCAGAATCCAGCTGACGGAAGCAATTAATGACATTCGACAAGGGCAAAGAGAACTTATCCAAGACCAAAGAGAGCTTTTCCAGGACCAATGAGATATCTTGAATACTCTGAAAGATATATTGCAGGTCCTCCGGGAAGCGCATAACGTGCCATCTGCTGCTGGGCCATCTGATCCTGGGCCATCTGATACTGGGCCTCCTCCATCTCCTCCTCAATCTCTTCCTCAGCCGGGTGATCCCAGTACTCCTCCTTCCCCTCTTCCCCAAACATCTCCGATGAGAACTCGTCTGAGGGGGCAGTTGCCCCCCCCCCCCAGAGCCTCAGTCTCGTGGGAAGAGGGGAAGGAAGATGAAGTAAGTATTTTTTGTTATATATATATATATATTTAGTTATTTAATGTGTAATGGATAGGTATGTGATGATGTAGTCTTCTTACACTTGTGGAGCACACTCTGTATGTAATTTGCTTCTATGGGACCGGGTCCATGGAGGCAGATTGTTTGCAGAGTGTGTTTTACAAGTGTGTGGAGACCACATCATCACATACCTATTCTTGTTCATTACATTGATTGGTTTTTGTGATGTGATGTCCAAACTGTTTCCCTAATCTCAAACAAAATGACCATTACAATTATACATGATGGCATATCACTGTTTGGATGCCAACAACAAAGCTTAAAGGGACAGTCATAACATTAATTATTGTTGGTTACAAAGAAAACACTTTATTACGCATTATCAAGTTGGGAAAAACAAGACTTAGAGAAATACACATTTTACTTCTGTGATTAACCTTGTATCTATGCCTATGTAAAATGACCACTTATTTCAGTTCTTTTGACAGACCGCCATTTCAGCCAATCACTGATCAATCCAGGGTAACTATACTGCATGGTATTTATATATATGGTAGGTTTTCTATATGAAACACAATAAATAATGCCCTCTATATTGGTCAAAATGCATTCAGATTAGATGCACTCTTCAAGGTCTAAGAAATTAGCAGATGAACCTCCTAGGTTTAACTATCAACTAAGAATACCAAGATAAATAAGAAAAAATGGTGATAAACGTTTGAGATATATTTTAGACAAATTGCATTTTTGGAGATTACAATCATTACTGTTTTGCTTGACTTGACTGTCCCTTTAAACAAGAACATATGCTAACATATACTAATCCTTAGGGATTGTTGGTATATCTACATGTACTTGTTCAAACAAAAAAATATTTGAATAGGATACTAAGCCTGTATGCCATATTTATTTGACGATTTAAATAAAGTCTATTTTCTTAAAGATACATTATTGTTTTTGAATTATTTAAGAAAGACATTTCATTTAGAAGGAATATGGTTTCATGTCCTTTTAAGAGTTACATTAGAAATATATGCTCACAGTAATATATTTGGAGATTAACTGTAAGGCAGCTGGAAGAATCTGATATCAACAGAAATATAACATTTAAATTGGATCACAACTGCAGGATTGAGAGGGATGTTAATGAAATATTTCAGGATCGTGTCCTGATTTGTTGATTACAGGAGATGTGGAGAACAGTCCTGTTGTCACTGAAATGGTCTTTTACAAGAGTGTTTTATAAGTCCTTGAGTGAAATGAAATATGCAATGTAAGTGAACTGGTTATCCACAAGAGTGTACAATATATAAGTATCTTTTGCAGAACATCCAGTAGTGTTTTTCTGGAGAATAATATGCCTTTAAGATTTTAAGAAGTCCGGTTGAGCTAATTGTTTGGCGTGCTGCCTTGAGGAGAGAGAGCCGCACCCTGGAGATACAGTGTCAGACTGAGAGTGTGAAGTGGAGGAATCGTGACGTCACACAGGGGTATGTGAGTAGGAACCAATACGGTTTGCTGAATAGCTGATAGACAAGGAGAGGCGAGAGCGGTCAATGCTCTCTATTCTGTGCGATCGTTAAGCGGAGCAAACAAACAGATGGCACAGTTAGAGGAAAGTTTGTAAAGAAGTAAGTCCAGTAGTTGAAGTCCGTTGAGTGTCTTTACCTTATCTTGGTAGAACAGCCAAGCGTATTGGAAATAGATGAAAGAGGCAAGTAAAATATGCAGAGTAAATGTGGTTATATAGCTGCATAAACTAACACACAGCAGCAATTGGTACAAAGTCCATAATCAGTAAAATTAGTTGATCGAGGAAAATACAACATATGAGTTGTGAACGTATTCAGGTTGTGAAAGCTTGAGTCCTTCAGTACTAAGCTACACTAACTAAAACTATTGGCAAGGAGCCAAAGGAATGATGGGAATTTATAGACTTCCCTCAAAGGGATAGTAATCCAGTCTAATATATATGACAGGTTCCCCCGTCAAAGGGGCTGCACCACAGCCAAAGGAGCAGGCTTATCAGGGTGAAGTTGGTGGAAATGGGAAATCAAACGGGATGCATTGATATGAGAAGAAGGTTCCCAGGTATCATCCTCAGGGGGAAAACCCTTCCAGCGCACCAAATACTGTAAAGAACCCTTATTCCAATGAGAATCCATGATGGCTTTAACTTCAAATATTTCCTCATCGTTGATGATTGGAGTTGGATCGTTGTCAGAAGTCTGTTGCCTGGTTGGAAAGAAAGGTTTAATAAGAGAGACATGAAATGTCGAATGAATGCTATAGGAAGCTGGAAGATCCAATTTGACAGCATTTTCATTTGCTATAGTAGTTATTAGGAAAGGTCCAATAAACAATTGGAAGATCTTTTTGCAGGGTGTTTTTAGTTTAAGGTACTTAGTCGATAACCATACCTTATCCCCTACTTTATAGTTAGGTGGACTCCTTCTCTTGATGTCATAATAATGTTTTTTTCTATTCTGAGCTGCTTTAATGTTGTCTCGGAGATGTGAAAAGGTGTCTGAGAGTGTGTTGATGGAGTCATCGACATGTGGAGAGGTGGAAGGTGGTTGAGTATATAACTGAAACACTGGATGGAACCCATAGTTAGTGAAGAATGGAGAACATTTAATGGAGGCATTCTGTAGGTTATTGTAGGCACACTCTGCAGTATATAAGTTATCCGACCAGTGGTTTTGGTGGAAAGAACAATAACAGCGGATATACTGTTCTAACCACTGGTTAACTCTCTCTGTTTGGCCGTTTGTCTGTGGATGGTAGGCAGTGCTGCAGCAATGGTCTATTTTGAGAATGGTGCAGAGTTCTTTCCAAAATTTTGATGTGAACTGGGTTCCACGATCAGTAATGACAACATTAGGAATGCCATGTAACCTGACGACTTCTTTCATGAAGAGATAGGCGGTCTGTGAAGCAGTAGGGAGCTTTTTGAAGGGAATAAAATGTGCCATCTTCATGAGAAGGTCTACTACTACAAGTATGGTATTGTAATTGGATGATGGTGGTAAGTCAACAATAAAATCCATCCCCACAGTATTCCACGGCCGGTCAGGTATGGGAAGTGGTTTTAGAAAACCATAAGGACGAGATTTCGGTGGTTTTAAAGTCACACATACATGACAGGAATTGACAAAATCCTTAACAGACGAGGCCATGTTAGGCCACCAGTAGTTTCTCCCAATCAATTCTGTAGTTCTACCTATGCCAGGATGACCGGCTAGTGGAGAATCATGATGTATCACAGTCAAACTACTCCTGAGATTAGGTGGAACGTAGATCCTTTCTTCGTGATAGTATAAACCATTGTTGCCTCTGTGTAGGATATCCAATGGAATGGAGGTATCATGTTGTTGAGAAGAATAAATAACATAAGACGTTGTTTGAGTGAGACAAAGGAAATGTTTTGGGGATAGTATTGTTTGTGGCGGAATGTCATCAGAAGGAGGTGTTGGAGATCTTGATAAGGCGTCAGCCTTCCCATTCTTTTAACCTGGACGGTAGGTGATATGAAAATTGAATCTAGTAAAATATAGACTCCATCGGAGTTGGCGTGCAGAGAGAATTTTACTTGACTGTAAATATTTCAAATTTCGGTGGTCGGTATATATGACTATGGGAATAGCCGTTCCTTCTAGGAGATTACGCCAGTGTTCCAAGGATTTCCTAATGACAAGGAGCTCTTTTTCTCCTATGGAGTAATTCCTTTCAGCTGTAGACATTCATTTTGAGAAAAAAGCTACTGGATGAATGGGATCCTTGGGTGATGATTGTTGAGACAGTATGGCTCTGAAAGCATAATTAGATGCATCAACTTCCAGTATGTAAGGTAATTCAGGATTAGGGAAATGCAAAATGGGTGCAGAAGAAAATGGTCTCTTGAGGGAATCAAATGAGACTTGTACTTGTTCATTCCATTGGAAAGGTGAGTGATTACCGGTGAGTGATGAGAGAGGTTTATTTATATGTGAAAAACCTTTAATAAATTTCCGGTAAAAATTGGCGAAACCAAGAAATCGATGAACCTCCTTTTTTGAGGTAGGAGTCGGCCAATTTAAGATGGCATCAACTTTGTTATCTTCCATCCTAAGACCAGAAGGAGTGATTTGATAACCCAGAAAGGAAAGTTCACTAACATGGAAAAGACATTTTTCTGGTTTGGCGAAGAGATGATGGATATGTAGCCTATCCAGAACCCAACGCACATGCTTCACATGCTCCTGCATATCCCGTGAGTAAATAAGAATGTCATCTAAATAAACCACCAAGCACACGTCCAACAAGTCCCTGAAGATGTCATTTATGAACCGTTGGAACGTGGCTGGGGCATTGCAAAGCCCGAAAGGCATCACAAGATACTCAAACAGGCCACAGCGTGTCCAGAAAGCGGTCAACCACTCATCTCCTTGACGGATACGTACAAGATTATACGCACCTCTTAAGTCAAGCTTAGTATAGATCTTTGCTTCTCTAAGCCTTTCTACCATCTCAGGAATCAGAGGAAGGGGATACCTATTCTTGATGGTCCTTTTATTGAGTTGACGATAATCTATAATCTATAATCGGTCAAAGAGAGTTGTCTTTATTTTTGACAAAAAATATGCCTGCACCTGCAGGAGAAGTTGACGGCTTAATGAATCCTTTCTTCAGGTTGTCATCCAAGTAGGTCTTCAAATGCTCCAATTCGGGTTGTGAAAGTGGGTAAATGTGCCCAAATGGGATGAAAGAACCAGGTACGAGTTCAATGGGGCAATCGTAGATACGGTGAGGTGGTAGAGTGTCTGCTTCTTTCTTATCGAAAACATCCAAATAATCGTGTTAAACCTCTGGAATGTTGAGAGACGGTGTTGTATTGCATAGAAGAGAAGGGAGATAATGAGAGCAGTTAGTTTTACAGTAATGGGAGTCAAAATCAACTTGCAATTCCTTCCATAGTATGTTAGGTTGATGTATCTGTAACCAAGATAAGCCCAGAACCAGAGGGAAAACAGGTGAAGGGAGAACATCGAAGGTAATGAGTTCGGAATGACCTGTTGAGGTAACCATTTTTTTTGTTTTGTGCATAACTAGAGTGACAATAGACCCATCAATAACACAAATGGAGACTGGGGTAGTTTTCTTATGCAGTGGAATTTTATTATGTTTGGTTAATGCAACATCAATAAAATTTGAGTGTGCCCCGTAGTCAATGATGGCATTAGTTGAGAGTGCTTGGAGATCCCACTGCAAAGAGATAGAAAGAGTACAATAAGCGGAATCAATGATGCGATTTGAGAAACAGTTTATAACAGGAAGCAACATACTAGGTTTTTGGCGTTATAGAACAGTGCAATCTCTGACAGAATGACTGGGAGATCCGCAATACATACACAAATTCAACCTATTCCTACGAAGCCTTTCTTCTGGCAACAGTGGACCTTTAGTGAAGCCAATCTCCATGGGGACAGGTGTCTCCTTAGTACTTGACACAGTTGGATGAGAGGTATATGTACGGTGTGGGGTGTCAGAAGGCTGGCGTTCTGCACGTCTCTCCCTGAGGCATCTGTCTATCTTGATAGTAAGCTCTATCAGAGCCTGTAGAGATCTGGGAGTATCAGCTCTGGCTAACTCATCCTTTAATGCATCACTGAATCCAATTCTATACTGGTTTCTGAGTGCTACATCACTCCATTCAGAGTCCTTTGAGTAGAGCTTAAAGTCAGTGAGGTATTCTTCAACTGGCCTACGACCCTGTTTCAGAGAATGCATAAGATTTTCTGCAGTGATTTGCTTTTGCGTATCTTCATACAGAGTACTCATCTGGGAAAAAAAATCAGCCAAAGAACCAAGAACAGGATCGTCATTTTCAAAAAACATGTCAGCCCAGCTCCTGGGTTCACCTCTAAGGAAAGGTATGACTGTCATGACTTTAATTCTCTCATTGTGATAGGTTTTAGGCCTCATCTGGAAAAGAAGCTGGCAGGAATTCCTAAACTGTCTAAACATGGAGCGATCACCTGAGAACTTCTCTGGCAATGAGACCTGGGGTTCAGGGGTATTATCTTTGATGATGGCACGTAAAGTTTCATTCTTCAATTGCACTTCCCTTAACCCTTGTGACAACTGGTCCACTCGTTGAGTTAGGTTGTAGACAATTGAGGGTATCTCTGCTGGATCCATATTTTTTATTTGGGCCAATAGTTATGTAAGGCAGCTGGAAGAATCTGATATCAACAGAAATATAACAGTTAAATTGGATCACAACTGTAGGATGGAGAGGGATGTTAATGAAATATTTCAGGATTGTGTCCTGATTTGTTGGTTACAGGAGATGTGGAGAACAGTCCTGTTGTCACTGAAATAGTCTTTTACAAGAGTGTTTTATAAGTCCTTGAGTGAAATGAAATATGCAATGTAAGTGAACTGGTTATTCACAAGAGTGTACAATATATAAGTATCTTTTGCAGAACATACAGTAGTGTTTTTCTGGAGAATAATATGCCTTTAAAATTTTAAGAAGTCCGGTTGAGCTAATTGTTTGGCGTGCTGCCTTGAGGAGAGAGAGCCGCACCCTGGAGCTGCAGTGTCGGACTGAGAGTGTGAAGCGGAGGAATCGTGACGTCACACAGGGGTGTGTGAGTAGGAACCAATCCAGTTCGCTGAATAGCTGAAAGGCAAGGAGAGGTGTGGTCAATGCTCTCTATTCTGTGCGATCGTTAAGCGGAGCAAACAAACAGATGGCACAGTTAGAGGAAAGTTTGTAAAGAAGTTACTCCAGTAGTTGAAGTCCGTTGAGTGTCTTTGCCTTGTCTTGGTAGAACAGCCAAGCGTATTGGAAATAGATGAAAGAGGCAAGTAAAATATGCCGAGTAAATGTGGTTATATAGCTGCATAAACTAACACACAGCAGCAATTGGTACAAAGTCCATAATCAGTAGAATTAGTTGATCGAGGAAAATACAAAATATGAGTTGTGAAGCCAGACGTATTCAGGTTGTGAAAGCTTGAGTCCTTCATTACTAAGCTACACTAACTAAAACTATTGGCAAGGAGCCAAAGGAATGATGGGAATTTATAGACTTCCCTTAAAGGGATAGTAATCCGGTCTAATATATATGACATTAACAACGTGGAACTCATACATGACACAATACTGAGCATTTACATTAAAGGGACAGTATACACTCATTTTCAGAGAACTACATGTAATAGACACTACTATAAAGAACAAGATGCACAGATACTGATATAAAAATCCAGGATAAAACGGTTTAAAGACTTACTTAGAAACTCTCACTTTAGCTATGTTGAAAAGTTAGCTGGAAAGCCCATTGCAAGTGGGAAATAAAACAATCCCCTTTCTTTTGCATATGAAAAGACCCTTTACACAAACATGAGCAAGCTGGAGAAGGTAGCTGATGGTACTCACATCAAACTTTGAGGCTTGGTTAGGAGTCAGAAAATCGCAGCAATGGTATTTAAACATAAGCAAAACTAGACATTTTTATAAAATTATGGACTATATAAATAGATCATCTACAAAACATATATGCTAAGAATAAATGAGTGTATAATGTCCCTTTAAGAAAAAATAACACAACATAACATCTAGAATAAGTAGGCATCTCATATATTTAGCATATGATAAAGGTCAATGCATATCGATTACTTGATTAAAATACAAAAGCGCATCTTTAGGAATTAGATATGTAGAAAATTCAACACAACACACTCATTAATTATAAACATGTAAATATTGTTTACAAACATATTAAACAAGATGGAGTATATTCATGGATTTGCACTTGCCTCAAAATATATTATGCAAGAAAAACATATTGCTTTCTTTCGTTTATTCAACGAGACAGCCATCAAAAGAGATTTTTGTGTTCTTCATCAGCTATGGTTTAACAATGTACATGATTGACACAATCAATACTCGTCATGGTTTTAAACTTGTCTTCTCATTCACAAACGTGGGTTACGTGCAAAATCAAATATTGCGGGACTACGTAAGCAAATCAGACGGATTTAACACCTTGGCATTGCTTAAAAACGTCAGCCAATCAAAGGCGCATCTGATATCTCGTAACAACGTCAGCCAATACAAGGACTCATTTTACAGCTTGGCATGTGACGTATTAAGCAACATGGCGCATCCGAGATCGCGTAAAAATGTCAGCCAATCAAAGGCGCATCCGAGATCGCATAACAACGCCAGCCAAAACAAGGACTCATTTTACAGCGTGGCACGTGACGTCTTAAGCAACATGGCGCATCCGAGATTGCATAACAACGTGAGCCAATCAAAGGCACATCCGAGATCGCGTAAAAATGGCATCCAATCCAAGGACTCATTTTACAGCTTTACATGTCAATAAGAAACATATTTATATTTAAAAAACTAGTATGTGCTATATTGTTAGCTATGAAGGTCATGCTAGATAACGTAATACTGTGATAAATGAAATAGAATCCATTGTTGGTAATAAGGATATATTTCATTAGAATCAGAGGATTATTAACTATTTTGCAAGCATTTTATGTTACATGATTATGTACGACATTGCAATTTGAACTTCATTTTCAAATTTACATTTAATCTTTTGATGACATGTGCTTAGAGGTAATCTCAAGAGCAGAAAAATATGATGTTCTAAATGGTGATTGTTGGCTACATATACTGTATATACCGATTGTCATTGGTTCGCCTATGTGTTTAGATCGAAAACAGTAAGTGTCCTGCTGCTCCTTAAACAAATGATACAAAGAAACTGAAGCAAATATGTGAATTTATGGAAAGAAACCTCTTAAAAAATAGTATGTTATACATAAATGAGAAAATAGATTGTGTTTCATGTCCCTTTAAATCAGACATAATGCTATGAGAAACATTATGAAAATAGGGATTGGTTAGACATTATATGTTACCTATAGCTATGGTGTTTCATCTTTACGCTTTAAAAAGGGACACATAAGAAATACATATGTCAGGGATGTTCTCAGATATGTTTAAAGATTTATTTGGAATAAGAATAATGACACATGTATTTATCAGATGTGTCACTTATTCAAGTTGAAATATGGTCAGCCTACCTATAGCAATATATCGTTGGATCATTAAACAGAAAAAATAATAAGACAAACATATTAATCAGCTAAAATATGCGCATTACACACAGTGATTGCTTTTGTTAGGCTACAACAATAAGATATAAGTGAAATTGGAATACATGTGCTGTCAACATTCAAAAAATAGTATTTTTAAAATATTATATGTCTATGTTGATGTAAAAAGGACAACAATACATTAGAAATGAATATCTATTCCTTAAGAATTGTGGTCAGCATCACTTAAAGGGACATGAAATACAAAAAATTAAGTTCAGGATTCACAGAGAGGATACTATTTCCATCAAATTCTTAATTTACATAGATTATCTCATTGAAATCATCCGGGGATCATTTGTTAAAGGTGCATCAATTCACAAATAGTTTATAAATGAACACATGGATGTTCCCACAAAACTAAAAATATATATAAAACCAACAATATACATCTAGAACCTCAGTTCTCTGCTAATCATGATCTTACAAAGATAAACCTTTCAGAAAAGTATATCAAGAAAATTAAGCAAATTCAATTTGAGATGTAAATAATAAATGTATTGACAACTGGATTATATATATGAATCATGAAAGACCATTTTCTGGTTTCAGGTCCCTTTAAGGATTAACAACATAAAATAAAGATTTTCATAAATGACATGAATAAAGAGGACAATTAATATATGAATGACATTTATTTTATTATATCATAAAAAATAAAGAAATAAGATAACGTTACAAAAAGTCATATTGATAAATCAGCCCCATTGGAGCCATCTGACAAGGTGAAAGAGTGCATTACAGTCCTTGGAGGGAGTTGACAAGGGCCAACACAGCCCCATTGGAGCCATCTGACAAAGTGAAAGAGTGCATCACAGTCCTTGGAGGGAGTTGACAAGGATCAGCACAGCCCCATTGGAGCCATCTGACAAAGTGAAAGAGTGCATCACAGTCCTTGGAGGGAGTTGACAAGGGCAAACAAATGCCAACACAGCCCCATTGGAGCCATCTGACAAAGTGAAAGAGTGCATCACAGTCCTTGGAGGGAGTTGACAAGGGCCAACACAGCCCCATTGGAGCCATCTGACAAGGTGAAAGAGTGCATCACAGTCCTTGGAGGGAGTTGACAAGGGCAAACAAAGGCCAACACAGCCCCATTGGAGCTATCTGAGAAGGTGAAAGAGTGCATCACAGTCCTTGGAAGGAGTTGACAAGGGCCAACACAGCCCCATTGGAGCCATCTGACAAGCTGCCATAGTGCATCACAGTCCTTGGAGGGAGTTGACAAGGGTAAACACAGCCCCATTGGAGCCATCTGACAAGGTGCCATAGTGCATCACAGTCCTTGGAGGGAGTTGACAAGGTCCAACACAGCCCCATTGGAGCCATCTGACAAGGTCAAAGAGTGCAACATTCACAACAACACAAAAACAGGCCAAATGGCAACAAATAACAAACAGAACAACATGTGGATGGAGGAGTTAGTAGTGCTCCATTGGGTCATCTCTGGATCCTCCACTTATGGGTCATCAGCTTCAACCTCATTGTCCTGTGCATCTCCAGCTGCGTCTTCACACCTTGTGCATTCTATAAACGAGCTAAGAAGACGCAGCTGGAGACGCACAGTGTCATAGATCCTTCCCAGCAACTGAGTGTGACCCAGCATGGTCTGCTCTATGCGGGCTAGAGCCTCTAGCGTTATCCATGCTGAGTTACAACCTAAACAAAAAATAAAAATACAAATTAGCAATAATTACAGAACATAATAAAAAGAGAGCAAAGAGACATTGTAATAATTAAACAACAAATCATTTGAATTAAATATCCTAGATATAAGATTGACACATTAAATATGTTCTTCAGAGATAAACCACTAAGATATTAAGTCAAATCAAAACCCTATGAATCTTGAAAAATATATTTCTTTGGTTTATGACACACTGTGAAAATGGCAGTGATACCAACTCAAAAATATTGGCATATATACATAATAGATATCCAACATCTAGTCAATATCATTTAGATATTTGAAAATGGGGATGTTGATTTAACCAATTGAAGACTGGAAACATTTACATTAATCAAATAAAGAAGATGTTTATAAAAAAAAATTCTATTAAAATTAAATTTATGTATAATTAGATCAGTATAATGGCCTTTTAAGAAAGTATGTTCTAATGTGGATTTGTAATGATACTTACACCGGTGGCTGGGAAGGAGAATCTGACACCCAGGACAATGAAGGTGCAGACTGTGGTAGAAGTTTTGAGGGGGAGGGATGGGTGGAGGGATGGGGGGAGGGATTGAGGGAGGTGGGTTACTGTTCCACCACTCAGGGGGAGCCTGCACAGCTGGGGAGTCAGGGGCCGGGTGAGTTGGTGGCTGTGCAGGTGGGGGAGCTGGACGGGTGTAAAACGGGGAGAGCGGCGAAGGGGGGCAAGGGGTCTTTTTTGGGAGGGACAGAACAGGAGTAGGAAGGTCCAGGAGTGGGTTCAGTCTGTGGAGGGGCGGGAGTGGGTTCTGTCTGTGGAGGGGCGGGAGTGGGTTCTGTCTTGGTAGGGGTGGGAGTTTGATGCCCATAAGTGGAAGGTCCATCTGAAATATAGAACAAAAATATATATACATATATGATATTGAAATATCTTATTATCTTGCAAGAAATCAGGAATCAGCATTATTGAAGTTTGGATTCTTGTTCTCCAAAAATATTTACACAAAGTCACAATAATGACTATGTTTTAAGTTATTGATTGATTTGAATAACATGTAACATTTAATAAATACATTACAAATCATATTTTTCAAAGTCAACATTATGTGCTAATGTTTATGATTTGATAATATATTTATCTTTTTGACAATATTTTTGTATGCATGTATGCATTTGAGATTAAAAATGCAATAGAGTTTTTTCACAATTGAATAATATGGGAGTGTGTAATATGATCAAATTTAAATGGCCACTACACATAGCCTTTGAAACCAGGTAAACCCTGATTTACATATCTATTTCAGTGATTGCCTTTGTAATCTTAAATTAAATAACTTGAAGCTTGATACTTCAAACAATTACTATTCTGAATATATACACAGTAGATACTATCGTTCATATTAAATATTCAGAATATAATCTTCTATATCTGATCTTAAATTGATTTTTTAGAATAATCTAACTTTTACATTCTGATTAAATGTATGTCATCCCAATATTAATAGACACATTCTGAAATGCATGGTTATTTTCTGAGGAATATTAATGTTTGTTTGAAATGGACAGTATACACATAACTTTTTGGAACAAACATTTACATATCATACTTCAGGAAATTAAATCCATTAATTTCAATACGATTCTGTTTGATGTGTTTTTGAAGTTCAATGATGACATAATGATATGGCCTGCATCTATGCACTCTGATGAATAGAAATGACTGTCTGTACAATCAGAAGATGCTTATTGTGGGCTTGCATGGAATATGCATGTGACATCATGATGTCTGTCATTATTTACAAATCATACATAAATTTTCTTACAAATTTAACACATATGTTCATGCTGCATGATATATAAAGGGGGGGCAGGAGGGTATTTAAAATAAAATGGAATAAGATATTTTAAATGGACAAAGCTGTAGACTTTAGTTTTAGTCAAGTTTTAGTCAAGAGTCTGATTTTTAAACAATAATACATGTTAGATACAAGTTATATATATTTGACGTACCATCAGACTCCAAGGGAGCCGCTTCCTCCTCCATCTCACATGTTGATACATCAATAACTGTAAAACATAATATGTTGTGTACATGTTAAAAACAAATAAAATAAGATATGTTACTGGTGCTCAAGGACACACATCAATGTTGCATTAAAGAGATACAGAACAAAAGTTAGGAATTAATTACATCATTTTGATGGAGCATGCAAATGAACTAAGATTTGTAATTATCGATGATTAATAATTTGATTTTAGTGTCTGGATTTTGAAAACATTCCCAAAAGCTGAGTACATGGAACATTTAAGAGTTCTCATATGTGTATCACTTGATGATTGTTGTAAAAATATATACTAAATAGAAACATAGGATAGCCATGTTATGAAGCACAAAGGTGTAGACTAAAAAGCTTTGAGATCTTAATCTTAAAATAAAAAAAAATATATAGATATCATCAGAGGAGTATATTATCTTTTTAATTCAAATGGAATGCTTCATCAGAATCATGTTCAGAATATTTATGATAGATACACCTTGAATGAGTCAATGGGCTTGCCAGAACCCTGCAAAGGCAGGTCACTATTGGTGCCGGATCCCTCTGGGCTCGTCACAATAACTAATTCTATTAATGATATTAAAATGTATTAGTGAACACAGTTTGGACATCACTAAATCACATTAGTCTAAAATATTCAAAATAATATAAATCGAAATTTGAAGATTAGAGCACTAATATGAACAATCAAATTGCCAGTTCATCAATGTGATTGTAAAGAAAATGATGTCTTTCACATATGTTGTATTTCTTACTATATTAGACAGCCAATTCTTCTCATATGAATCAATGGCATATCTAAATATAACTATTGATCCCTGATTTACAAATAATACACACACACAACACTTGGAATAACAACTGGTTAAAAATAGAACCAAATTCATGTGTCACATAGATCCATTTGTGCAATGTCCAGTAATCTGTTTTAGGACACAACACATATTGATCACAATTCAAAACATAATACATTTGTAAAAAATAGTTCATCATGTTGCTGTTAGAATATGCTTATATATATATAAAGTTAGTCCAAGAGTGAAAGATGTGATTTATATATCAATATTGTTTCATCAAAACAGTGTAAGGATTAATGAAGATATTCTTTATTAAAGGGACACTAAACACATGTTTTTTTATTTTGTGATTCAGATAGAGCATGCAATTTTAAGCATCTTTAAAATTTACTAGTATTATCAATTTGTCCTTTTTCTATTGCTTTCTTTCTTTGACAAATAAGGCAGCTAAGCTATTTTTGGGTTCAGAACCATGGAAAGCACTTGTTTATTGGTGGGTGAATGTATCCACCAATCAGCGAGAACAACACAGGTTGTTCACCCAAACATTCTTTCATTTCAAACTTACATTCTTTCATTTCAAATAAAGATACCAAAAGAATGAAGAAAATTTGATTATAGTAGTAAATGTGAAAGTTTATTAATATTGCATGCTCTACCCGAATGACAAAAGACATATTTTTGGTTCAGTGTCCCTTTAATATTAAATCTGAAAATATCTTTATTTGACAATGTCACTGTTAATTAATTGTCTAGTCCATATGTTGATGTAATGAATGGGATGGAGCATGCAATCACAATCAAATATATAATTTAATGATATCATCAAGAATCTTTAATTATCCTTCTCTCTTAAAGGGACATGGAACTCAAAATGTGTAATAGTATTAATTTCAATGATTCGAATCCAGCCTGTGATTCTAAAAAGCTTTCAAATATACTTAATTATTCTATTTTGCTTTTTTTTTTTTTTTTTTTTTAAAGGAGCAACTATGCCCTACTGTTCTTGGAAGACATGTGTTGAACCAATGAAAATAGGCAATTATGCGCATCAACCAATCAGCAGGTTACTCCCAGTAATGTATTGCTGCTCCTGAGCCTACATAGATATGCTTTTCAAATAAGGATAACAATAGACTAAAGCAATTTACAAAATATCATGAAAGTGTTAATTTTTTAAAATCACATGTTGTGTCAAAATCCTAAAAGTAAAATGTTGGTTTTCATGTCACTTTAATGATAATACGAAAATATCAAAGCATATGAGATGTATATTTCAATTATCTGCACATATGTAAAAATGTGTTAGTGTTGTCTAAATGTAGCAAAAAAAATTGACAAGCACTACCCGGGGCCAGAATAAAAATTGGCAATGACCCTAAGATTACATTAAAATGAAGATATTGAAAATAGAAGGAATATCTTCAAATAATCATCAATTGAGATTTGTATTACAATAGAATCCCAACTCTGAATTGTGAATCTTATTTTAAAATAACAAGAAAAGAGAATTACAGTATACATATTAATAGAGATCAATGTGAATGGATTATGTAATGTTATGTAAAAGTTTGTAAGAGAAAGCGAAATTAAAATGAGACATACCACCCCATGACGAACCCGGGCTCGAGGTTCCAGCACCAACATCCATATCTGTAAAATATTCAATCAGGATTGGATATCATTAATACAAATCATGCCATGGACACCAAAAAAAAGATTGATATTTTCTAATTGACAAAGTAAAATTATATTTGTATTCATGTGAGTTCATTGTTTCCCAAATTAATGCATAAATAAAGAGAGAGAGTAATTGCGCATCCGTGATTTGACCATCATGTCTCAAGAAATGCCACAGTTACAGCAAACACATGTTCATGTCTCTGCGCAATTCAATCTTTTGTGATCATTGCACAATGATTCAAATCATAATTGCGCATCCGTGATTTGACCATCATGTCTCAAGCAATGCCACTGTTACAGCAAACACATGTTCACATCTCTGTGCAATTCTATCTTTCGTGATCATTGCGCAATGATTCAAAGCGGAATTGCACATCCGTGATTCTGAATTGATTTGGATATAGTACTGTGATGAGCATCATTTCTAAAGACTTCAAATATATTTGCAATTGGGTGTATTACGAGATTCGAATCATATATTTGTTAATATTGAATGATAACAATTAATATTTTTAACTGGGGTATGATTCGCTAGTCAATGTATGAAATGGCGGATGATAGGGATTTCACGGATGCGCAATACCATTTTCGCTCTGTGACGTATATTCTGGAGAGCTCAAGAAACAACATTCCTATTTCATGTGTGACGATTCTAAATTCAGATATCTAAACATCATATGTATCGTGCGTTGTGAGATCTATATAGGTTGAATATTTGACTATATACACATTGCTTAAATATCTACTCAAATATGAATATATTATATGAAGTCGGATATTTACCTGGTTCAGATTCTCTATCCTCTTCTCCCAGGCCACCGGACGGAGAAGCAGCTGCACTGGCCTCCGGGTCAGGACTTTCAGATCCAGCAGCTGGGAGGGAAGAAGAAGAAGCCGAGGAGTGAGTGGATCTAAATCTGCTGGGGACCCGGAGATTGAGGAGGTTGCATAAAGTCACCTAATAAGTGAGTAGGTACAGTTTCCGTGGGGTTGGAATTTTCTTTCCATCGCTCCGACAGGCTTTTACCCACTCCCTTATGAGGTTGACTTTCTTGCTTAGACACAACCTCACATCCCTGAACCTCCGCATGATTTGATCCTGGCTCCTCTGGATGCCACACACCAAATTAACATAATTGGTGATAGACGCCCAGAGGGCCTTCTTAATGCTCTGCTTTATCGACCTCTTGTTGTTCCCAAACAGCTGCGGATAGAAGTCATCGACGGCGTTGACCAGTGCTGCACTCTCCTGCTTGGTGAACCTGGGAGACGTCATGCCTGCTAGTCCGAATATGAAATATATATATATATACTGTATAAGTATACCAGCAGGCATTAGAGAACTGACAAAAATGGCAACGTGTAATGGACTTTTATATGGTGAAGTAAACATGAGATGCACCATGGGACATGGTATCTGTACATCTGATTGGATAAAATATTGAAATTTTGTTATCATGTCTGTGAGACCATACTGACTCAAGTTATGTTAGTGTGATGAACTCTGATTGGCCGTCCCTTAATGTTTCATATCTTAGTAACTTCCATACACATACCTCCTGGGGGTGCTGTTACAACATTTTTCATGTAGACTTATTTGTAATTCATGGGACTGTTATGCGGATATGTGTGACGCAGATTTAATATACGTGATCCATTAAATATTAATATATTAAGTCTACATTTTTTTGTGTAAATATAATCCAGTCACATTAGTAAATGTTTTACAAATTTCGATGTTTAATATGGATCAGGTTCTTAAATACCAATAATTTTGAACAATAAAAATTAAACATTGTATGTATTTGTTTATTGAATATATTTCGTGACTTATTGTGAAGTATTGACATTGCTCTATTAAATGTATTTACAATGCACATCGATTGTGTGCTATTGCGTTGCATTAGACTAGAATTTTTAAAGATGTGAATCTCGTGTTGCAAGATACGTTTTCCACGCTATATTTCAGAAATGCGAAATTTCTGGTTATAATGTGCGGAAATTGGATAATCTGTTCATAAATGTTAAACTACTACACGTTTGTTCATAATTAGTAAATAAACCTAGAGCTTGTATTTGTCTGATCTGCTCACATCTGTTATTGTGCAATGGCATCTTTATTTTTAAAGGGACATTACACCCAAAACATTTCTAAAGATGATCTGGAGAGAGAATACATTTTTATAATTTAAAATGTAACTCGATCGATTTAGATTATTCTTTAGATATCCTTTACAGAATAAATTGCAATGCAAATGGTTGAGCCAATCACACAAGGCATCTCTGTGCATCCACCAATCTTCAGCTACTGAGCATATCTAGATATGGTTGTAAAGGAAATAATATCAAAAGAATGAATAAAAATCGATGATAGAATTAAATTTTAATGATTAAAATTATATTTTATTTAGGAATCCAGAAAGAAACGCTTTTGAATTACCGTCCCTTTAATGAGCTAATATGCAATCTTTAGACATGTGCACGGCTAAAAAATTCGGTTAGTTTTCGGTTCGGATCGATTCGGACTTTTCGAATTTCGGTTCGGATCGAATCGGATTCGGCAAAATTTGAATAAATTAATTTCGGATTTATTCGGATCCAAATAAATTCGTTTCGGATTTATTCGGATTCGGCTGAATTCGGTTCTATTCGGTTCCGAAATTCGGTATGTTTTAGTACACTAACACCCATTTAGTACACTAAGTCACTAACACCCATAAACTACCTATGAACCACTAAACCGAGGCCCCCCAACATCGCAAACCCTATAATAACATTATTTAACCCCTAATCTGCCAATCGGATATCGCCGCAACCTACATTATAACTATTAACCCCTAATCTGCTTTCCCTAACATAGCCGACCCCTACATTATAGTTATTAACCCCTAATCTGCCCCCCCCCAACGTCGCCGCAATCTAACTACAAGTATTAACCCCTAATCTGCCGACCCGATATCGCCACCGCCTACATTATAGCTATTAACCCCTAATCTGCTGTCCCTAACACCGCCGACCCCTACATTATAGTTATTAACCCCTAATCTGCTCCCCCAACGTCGCCGCAATCTAACTACAAGTATTAACCCCTAATCTGCCGACCCGATATCGCCGCCTACATTATAGCTATTAACCCATAATCTGCTGTCCCTAACACCGCCGACCCCTACATTATAGTTATTAACCCCTAATCTGCCCCCCCAACGTCGCCGCAATCTAACTACAAGTATTAACCCCTAATCTGCCGACCGCAAATCGCTGCCACTATAATAAATGTATTAACCCCTAAACCGCCGCACTCCTGCCTCGCAAACACTATAATACATTTTATTAACCCCTAATCTGCCCTCCCTAACATCGCCGCCACCTACCTACAATTATTAACCCCTAATCTCCCGCCCCCAACGTCGCCGCTACTATAATAAGGTTATTAACCCCTAAACCTAAGTCTAACCCTAACACTAACAACCCCTAACTTAAATATAATTTAAATAAAATGAAATAAATTTACTATAGTTAAATAAATGAATCCTATTTAAAACTAAATACTTACCTGTAAAATAAACCCTAATATAGCTGCAATATAACTAATAGTTACATTGTAGCTATTTTAGCATTTATATTTATTTTACAGGCAACTTTGTATTTATTTTAACTAGGTACAATAGTTATTAAATAGTTAATAACTATTTAATAACTACCTAGCTAAAATAAATACAAATTTACCTGTAAAATAAATCCTAACCTAAGTTACAATTACACCTAACACTACACTATCATTAAATTAATTAAATAAATGAATCCTATTTAAAACTAAATACTTACCTGTAAAATAAACCCTAATATAGCTGCAATATAACTAATAGTTACATTGTAGCTATTTTAGCATTTATATTTATTTTACAGGCAACGTTGTATTTATTTTAACTAGGTACAATAGCTATTAAATAGTTATTGACTAATTAATAGCTACCTAGTTAAAATAATTACAAAATTACCTGTAAAATAAATCCTAACCTAAGTTACAATTAAACCTAACACTACACTATCATTAAATAAATTAACTACAAGTACCTACAATTATCTACAATTAAATAAACTAAAGTACAAAAAAAAATCCACTAAATTACAAAAAAAAAACCCACTAAATTACAAAAAATAAAAAAATATTACAAGAATTTTAAACTAATTACACCTAATCTAAGCCCCCTAATAAAATAACAAAGCCCCCCAAAATAAAAAAAAATGCCCTACCCTATACTAAATTACAAAAGTTAACAGCTCTATTACCTTACCAACCCTTAAAAGGGCCTTTTGCGGGGCATGCCCCAAAGAAAACAGCTCTTTTGCCTGTAAAAAAAACACAATAACCCCCCCACATTACAACCCACCACCCACATACCCCTACTCTAACCCAAACCCCCCTTAAATAAACCTAACACTACCCCCCTGAAGATCTCCCTACCTTGAGTCGTGTTCACCCAGCCGGGCTGAAGTCTTCATCTGATGGGGCAGAAGAGGACATCCAGACCGGCAGAAGTCTTCATCCAAGCGGGGCAAGAAGAGGTCTTCCATCCATCATACAAGTACCAAAATACAAGCAAACACTAAATTACCAAAAATAATAAAATATTACAATAATTTAAACTAATTACACCTAATCTAAGCCCCCTACTAGCTATTAATATAGCTACAATATAACTAATAGTTACATTGTAGCTATTTTAGGATTTATATTTATTTTACAGGCAACTTTGTATTTATTTTAACTAGGTACAATAGTTATTAAATAGTTAATAACTATTTAATAACTACCTAGCTAAAATAAATACAAATTTACCTGTAAAATAAATCATAACCTAAGTTACAATTACACCTAACACTACACTATGATTAAATTAATTAAATAAATGAATCCTATATAAAACTAAAGACTTACCTGTAAAATAAACCCTAATATAGCTACAATATAACTAATAGTTACATTGTGGCGTTTTTAGCATTTATATTTATTTTACAGGCAACTTTGTATTTATTTTAACTAGGTAAAATAGCTATTAAATAGATATTTACTGTTTAATAGCTACCTAGTTAAAATAATTACAAAATTACCTGTAAAATAAATCCTAACCTAAGTTACAATTAAACCTAACACTACACTATCATGAAATAAATTAAATAAATTAACTACAAGTACCTACAATTAAATACAATGAAATAAACTAAACTAAAGTACAAAAAAACAAACACTAAATTACAAAAAATAAAAAAATATTATAAGAATTTTAAACTAATTACACCTAATCTAAGCCCCCTAATAAAATAACAAAGCCCCCCAAAATAGAAAAAAATGCCCTACCCTATACTAAATTACAAAAGTTAACAGCTCTATTACCTTACCAGCCCTTAAAAGGGCCTTTTGCGGGGGCATGCCCCAAAGAAAACAGCTCTTTTGCCTGTAAAAAAAAACACAATACCCCCCCACATTACAACCCACCACCCACATACCCCTACTCTAACCCAAACCCCCCTTAAATAAACCTAACACTACCCCCCTGAAGATCTCCCTACCGTGTCTTCACCCAGCGGGCCGAAGTCTTCATCCGATGGGGCTGAAGAGGACATCCAGACCGGCAGAAGTCTTCATCCAAGCGGGGCAAGAAGAGGTCTTCCATCCATCAGAAGTCTTGATCCAGGCGGCATCTTCTCTGTTCATCCATCCGGAGCGGAGCGGCAGCATCCTGAAGACATCCGACGCAAAGCATCCTCTTCTTTCTTGATCCGACGACTAAATGACTGTACCTTTAAGTGACGTCATCCAAGATGGCGTCCCTTGAATTCCGATTGGCTGATAGGATTCTATCAGCCAATCGGAATTAAGGTAGGAAAAATCTGATTGGCTGATTCAATCAGCCAATCAGATTCAAGTTCAATCCGATTGGCTGATCCAATCAGCCAATCAGATTGACCTTGCATTCTATTGGCTGATCGGAAAAGCCAATAGAATGTGAGGTCAATCTGATTGGCTGATTGGATCAGCCAATCGGATTGAACTTGAATCTGATTGGCTGATTCCATTTAGTCATCGGATCAAGAAAGAAGAGGATGCTCTGCGTCGGATGTCTTCAGGATGCTGCCGCTCCGCTCCGGATGGATGAACAGAGAAGATGCCGCCTGGATCAAGACTTCTGATGGATGGAAGACCTCTTCTTGCCCCGCTTGGATGAAGACTTCTGCCGGTCTGGTTGTCCTCTTCTGCCCCATCGGATGAAGACTTCGGCCCACTGGGTGAAGACACGGTAGGAAGATCTTCAGGGGGGTAGTGTTAGGTTTATTTAAGGGGGTTTGGGTTAGAGTAGGGGTATGTGGGTGGTGGGTTGTAATGTGGGGGGGGGTATTGTGTTTTTTTTTACAGGCAAAAGAGCTGTTTTCTTTGGGGCATGCCCCCGCAAAAGGCCCTTTTAAGGGCTGGTAAGGTAATAGAGCTGTTAACTTTTGTAATTTAGTATAGGGTAGGGCATTTTTTTATTTTGGGGGGCTTTGTTATTTTATTAGGGGGCTTAGATTAGGTGTAATTAGTTTAAAATTCTTGTAATTTTTTTTATTTTTTGTAATTTAGTGTTTGTTTTTTTGTACTTTAGTTTAGTTTATTTCATTGTATTTAATTGTAGGTACTTGTAGTTAATTTATTAAATTTATTTCATGATAGTGTAGTGTTAGGTTTAATTGTAACTTAGGTTAGGATTTATTTTACAGGTAATTTTGTAATTATTTTAACTAGGTAGCTATTAAACAGTAAATATCTATTTAATAGCTATTGTACCTAGTTAAAATAAATAAAAAGTTGCCTGTAAAATAAATATAAATGCTAAAATAGCTACAATGTAACTATTAGTTATATTGTAGCTATATTAGGGTTTATTTTACAGGTAAGTATTTAGTTTTAAATAGGATTCATTTATTTAATTAATTTAATGATAGTGTAGAGTTAGGTGTAATTGTAACTTAGGTTAGGATTTATTTTACAGGTAAATTTGTATTTATTTTAGCTAGGTAGTTATTAAATAGTCATTAACTATTTAATAACTATTGTACCTAGTTAAAATAAATACAAAGTTGCCTGTAAAATAAATATAAATCCTAAAATAGCTACAATGTAACTATTAGTTGTAACTATATTAATAGCTAGTAGGGGGCTTAGATTAGGTGTAATTAGTTTAAAATTATTGTAATATTTTATTATTTTTGGTAATTTAGTGTTTGTTTGTTTTTTGGTACTTTTCTGATGGATGGAAGACATCTTCTTGCCCCGCTTGGATGAAGACTTCTGCCGGTCTGGATGTCCTCTTCTGCCCCATCGGATGAAGACTTCGGCCCGGCTGGGTGAACACAACTCAAGGTAGGGAGATCTTCAGGAGGGTAGTGTTAGGTTTATTTAAGGGGGGTTTGGGTTAGAGTAGGGGTATGTGGGTGGTGGGTTGTAATGTGGGGGGGGTATTGTGTTTTTTTTTACAGGCAAAAGAGCTGTTTTCTTTGGGGCATGCCCCGCAAAAGGCCCTTTTAAGGGCTGGTAAGGTAATAGAGCTGTTAACTTTTGTAATTTAGTATAGGGTAGGGCATTTTTTTATTTTGGGGGGCTTTGTTATTTTATTAGGGGGCTTAGATTAGGTGTAATTAGTTTAAAATTCTTGTAATATTTTTTTATTTTTTGTAATTTAGTGGGGGGTTTTTTGTACTTTAGTTTAGTTTATTTAATTGTATTTAATTGTAGGTACTTGTAGTTAATTTATTTAATGATAGTGTAGTGTTAGGTTTAATTGTAACTTAGGTTAGGATTTATTTTACAGGTAATTTTGTAATTATTTTAACTAGGTAGCTATTAAATAGTCAATATCTATTTAATAGCTATTGAACCTAGTTAAAATAAATACAAAGTTGCCTGTAAAATAAATATAAATGCTAAAATAGCTACAATGTAACTATTAGTTATATTGCAGCTATAATAGGGTTTATTTTACAGGTAAGTATTTAGTTTTAAATAGGATTCATTTATTTAATTAATTTAATGATAGTGTAGTGTTAGGTGTAATTGTAACTTAGGTTATGATTTATTTTACAGGTAAATTTGTATTTATTTTAGCTAGGTAGTTATTAAATCGTTATTAACTATTTAATAACTATTGTACCTAGTTAAAATAAATACAAAGTTGCCTGTAAAATAAATATAAATCCTAAAATAGCTACAATGTAACTATTAGTTATATTGTAGCTATATTAATAGCTAGTAGGGGGCTTAGATTAGGTGTGATTAGTTTAAAATTATTGTAATATTTTATTATTTTTGGTAATTTAGTGTTTGTTTGTATTTTGGTACTTGTATGATGGATGGAAGACCTCTTCTTGCCCCGCTTGGATGAAGACTTCTGCCGGTCTGGATGTACTCTTCTGCCCCATCGGATGAAGACTTCGGCCCGGCTGGGTGAACACGACTCAAGGTAGGGAGATCTTCAGGGGGGTAGTGTTAGGTTTATTTAAGGGGGGTTTGGGTTAGAGTAGGGGTATGTGGGTGGTGGGTTGTAATGTGGGGGGGGGGTATTGTGGGTTTTTTTACAGGCAAAAGAGCTGTTTTCTTTGGGGCATGCCCCGCAAAAGGCCCTTTTAAGGGCTGGTAAGGTAATAGAGCTGTTAACTTTTGTAATTTAGTATAGGGTAGGGCATTTTTTTATTTTGGGGGGCTTTGTTATTTTATTAGGGGGCTTAGATTAGGTGTAATTAGTTTAAAATTCTTGTAATATTTTTTTATTTTTTGTAATTTAGTGGGGGGGTTTTTGTACTTTAGTTTAGTTTATTTAATTGTATTTAATTGTAGGTACTTGTAGTTAATTTATTTAATGATAGTGTAGTGTTAGGTTTAATTGTAACTTAGGTTAGGATTTATTTTACAGGTAATTTTGTAATTATTTTAACTAGGTAGCTATTAAATAGTCAATATCTATTTAATAGCTATTGAACCTAGTTAAAATAAATACAAAGTTGCCTGTAAAATAAATATAAATGCTAAAATAGCTACAATGTAACTATTAGTTATATTGCAGCTATATTAGGGTTTATTTTACAGGTAAGTATTTAGTTTTAAATAGGATTCATTTATTTAATTAATTTAATGATAGTGTAGTGTTAGGTGTAATTGTAACTTAGGTTATGATTTATTTTACAGGTAAATTTGTATTTATTTTAGCTAGGTAGTTATTAAATAGTTATTAACTATTTAATAACTATTGTACCTAGTTAAAATAAATACAAAGTTGCCTGTAAAATAAATATAAATCCTAAAATAGCTACAATGTAACTATTAGTTATATTGTAGCTATATTAATAGCTAGTAGGGGGCTTAGATTAGGTGTGATTAGTTTAAAATTATTGTAATATTTTATTATTTTTGGTAATTTAGTGTTTGTTTGTATTTTGGTACTTGTATGATGGATGGAAGACCTCTTCTTGCCCCGCTTGGATGAAGACTTCTGCCGGTCTGGATGTACTCTTCTGCCCCATCGGATGAAGACTTCGGCCCGGCTGGGTGAACACGAATCAAGGTAGGGAGATCTTCAGGGGGGTAGTGTTAGGTTTATTTAAGGGGGGTTTGGGTTAGAGTAGGGGTATGTGGGTGGTGGGTTGTAATGTGGGGGGGTATTGTGATTTTTTTTACAGGCAAAAGAGCTGTTTTCTTTGGGGCATGCCCTGCAAAAGGCCCTTTTAAGGGTTGGTATGGTAATAGAGCTGTTAACTTTTGTAATTTAGTATAGGGTAGGGCATTTTTTTTATTTTGGGGGGCTTTGTTATTTTATTAGGGGGCTTAGATTAGGTGTAATTAGTTTAAAATTCTTGTAATATTTTTTTATTTTTTGTAATTTAGTGTTTTTTTTTGTAATTTAGTGGGTTTTTTTGTACTTTAGTTTATTTAATTGTAGATAATTGTAGGTACTTGTAGTTAATTTATTTAATGATAGTGTAGTGTTAGGTTTAATTGTAACTTAGGTTAGGATTTATTTTACAGGTAATTTTGTAATTATTTTAACTAGGTAGCTATTAATTAGTCAATAACTATTTAATAGCTATTGTACCTAGTTAAAATAAATACAAAGTTGCCTGTAAAATAAATATAAATGCTAAAATAGCTACAATGTAACTATTAGTTATATTGCAGCTATATTAGGGTTTATTTTACAGGTAAGTATTTAGTTTTAAATAGGATTAATTTATTTAACTATAGTAAATTTATTTCGTTTTATTTAAATTATATTTAAGTTAGGGGATGTTAGTGTTAGGGTTAGACTTAGGTTTAGGGGTTAATAACCTTATTATAGTAGCGGCGACGTTGTGGGCAGGAGATTAGGGGTTAATAATTGTAGGTAGGTGGCGGCGATGTTAGGGAGGGCAGATTAGGGTTTAATAAAATGTATTATAGTGTTTGCGAGGCGGGAGTGCGGCAGTTTAGGGGTTAAAACATTTATTATAGTGGCGGCGATTTGCGGTCGGCAGATTAGGGGTTAATACTTGTAGTTAGATTGCGGCAACGTTGGGGGGGGCAGATTAGGGGTTAATAACTATAATGTAGGGGTCGGCGATGTTAGGTACAGCAGATTAGGGGTTAAAAGCTATAATGTAGGCGGCGATATCGGGTCGGCAGATTAGGGGTTAATACTTGTAGTTAGATTGCGGCGACGTTGGGGGGGGCAGATTAGGGGTTAATAACTATAATGTAGGGGTCGGCGGTGTTAGGGACAGCAGATTAGGGGTTAATAGCTATAATGTAGGCGGCGGCGATATCGGGTCGGCAGATTAGGGGTTAATACTTGTAGTTAGATTGCGGCAACGTTGGGGGGGGGCAGATTAGGGGTTAATAACTATAATGTAGGGGTCGGCGATGTTAGGGACAGCAGATTAGGGGTTAATAGCTATAATGTAGGTGGCGGCGATATTCGGTCGGCAGATTAGGGGTTAATAAAATAATGCAGGTGTCAGCGATAGCGGGGGCGGCAGATTAGGGGTTAATAAGTGTCAGATTAGGGGTGTTTAGAGACTCGGGGTACATGTTAGGGTGTTAGGTGCAGATTTACGGCTAGATTTAGAGTTTTGTCGGTAACGACCCGCGTAGCTAACGCCGGCTTTTTTCTGGCCGCACCATAAAAATAACTCTGGTATTGAGAGTCCACATAAAGGATGCGTTAGGCTCCAAAAAAGGAGCGTAGAGCATATTTAACGCAGCTTCAACTCTCGATACCAGAGTTGCTTACGCAAGCGGCCAGCCTCAAAAACGTGCTCGTGCACGATTCCCCCATAGGAAATAATGGGGCTGTTTGAGCTGAAAAAAAACCTAACACCTGCAAAAAAGCCGCGTTCAGCTCCTAACGCAGCCCCATTGTTTGTTATGCGGAAACACTTCCTACGTCTGCACCTAACACTCTAACATGTACCCCGAGTCTAAACACCCCTAACCTTACACTTATTAACCCCTATTCTGCCGCCCCCGCTATCGCTGACCCCTGCATATTATTATTAACCCCTAATCTGCCGCTCCGTAAACCGCCGCTACTTACATTATCCCTATGTACCCCTAATCTGCTGCCCTAACATCGCCGACCCCTATATTATATTTATTAACCCCTAATCTGCCCCCCACAACGTCGCCTCCACCTGCCTACACTTATTAACCCCTAATCTGCCGACCAGACCTGAGCGCTACTATAATAAAGTTATTAACCCCTAATCCGCCTCACTAACCCTATCATAAATAGTATTAACCCCTAATCTGCCCTCCCTAACATCGCCGACACCTAACTTCAATTATTAACCCCTAATCTGCCTACTGGAGCTCACCGCTATTCTAATAAATGTATTAACCCCTAAAGCTAAGTCTAACCCTAACACTAACACCCCCCTAAATTAAATATAATTTACATCTAACGAAATTAATTATCTCTTATTAAATAAATGATTCCTATTTAAAGCTAAATACTTACCTGTAAAATAAATCCTAACATAGCTACAATATAAATTATAATTATATTATAACTATTTTAGGATTAATATTTATTTTACAGGTAACTTTGTAATTATTTTAACCAGGTACAATAGCTATTAAATAGTTAAGAACTATTTAATAGCTAAAATAGTTAAAATAATTACAAAATTACCTGTAAAATAAATCCTAACCTAAGTTACAATTAAACCTAACACTACACTAACAATAAATTAATTAAATAAAATACCTATAATTATCTACAATTAAACCTAACACTACACTATCAATAAATAAATTAAATACAATACCTACAAATAACTACAATTAAATAAACTATCTAAAGTACAAAAAATAAAAAAGAACTAAGTTACAAAAAATAAAAAAATATTTACAAACATAAGAAAAATATTACAACAATTTTAAACTAATTACACCTACTCTAAGCCCCCTAATAAAATAACAAAGCCCCCCAAAATAAAAAAATGCCCTACCCTATTCTAAATTAATAGCGTTAAAAGCTCTTTTACCTTACCAGCCCTGAACAGGGCCCTTTGCGGGGCATGCCCCAAGAAGTTCAGCTCTTTTGACTGTAAAAAAAAACATACAATACCCCCCCCCAACATTACAACCCACCACCCACATACCCCTAATCTAACCCAAACCCCCCTTAAATAAACCTAACACTAAGCCCCTGAAGATCTTCCTACCTTATCTTCACCAGACCAGGTTCACCGATCGATCCAGAAGAGCTCCTCCGATGTCCTGATCCAAGCCCAAGCGGGGGGCTGAAGAGGTCCATGATCCGGCTGAAGTCTTCATCCAAGCGGGGCAGAAGAGGTCTTCCATCCGATTGAAGTCTTCATCCAAGCGGGATCTTCTATGGTCATCCATCCGGAGCGGAGCGGCAGGATCCTGAAGACCTCCGACGCGGAACATCCATCCTGGCCGACGACTGAACGACGAATGACGGTTCCTTTAAATGACATCATCCAAGATGGCGTCCCTCGAATTCCGATTGGCTGATAGGATTCTATCAGCCAATCGGAATTAAGGTAGGAGTTCCGCGTCGGAGGTCTTCAGGATCCTGCCGCTCCGGATGGATGACCATAGAAGATCCCGCTTGGATGAAGACTTCAATCGGATGGAAGACCTCTTCTGCCCCGCTTGGATGAAGACTTCAGTCGGATCATGGACCTCTTCAGCCCCCCGCTTGGGCTTGGATCAGGACATCGGAGGAGCTCTTCTGGATCGATCGGTGAACCTGGTATGGTGAAGATAACGTAGGAAGATCTTCAGGGGCTTAGTGTTAGGTTTATTTAAGGGGGGTTTGGGTTAGATTAGGGGTATGTGGGTGGTGGGTTGTAATGTTGGGGGGGGGTATTGTATGTTTTTTTTTACAGGCAAAAGAGCTGAACTTCTTGGGGCATGCCCCGCAAAGGGCCCTGTTCAGGGCTGGTAAGGTAAAAGAGCTTTGAACTTTAGTAATTTAGAATAGGGTAGGGCATTTTTTTATTTTGGGGGGCTTTGTTATTTTATTAGGGGGCTTAGAGTAGGTGTAATTAGTTTAAAATTGTTGTAATATTTTTCTTATGTTTGTAAATATTTTTTTATTTTTTGTAACTTAGTTCTTTTTTATTTTTTGTACTTTAGATAGTTTATTTCATTGTAGTTATTTGTAGGTATTGTATTTAATTTATTTATTGATAGTGTAGTGTTAGGTTTAATTGTAGATAATTATAGGTATTTTATTTAATTAATTTATTGATAGTGTAGTGTTAGGTTTAATTGTAACTTAGGTTAGGATTTATTTTACAGGTAATTTTGTAATTATTTTAACTATTTTAGCTATTAAATAGTTCTTAACTATTTAATAGCTATTGTACCTGGTTAAAATAAATACAAAGTTACCTGTAAAATAAATATTAATCCTAAAATAGCTATAATATAATTATAATTTATATTGTAGCTATATTAGGATTTATTTTACAGGTAAGTATTTAGCTTTAAATAGGAATAATTTATTTAATAAGAGTTAATTAATTTCGTTAGATTAAAATTATATTTAATTTAGGGGGGTGTTAGTGTTAGGGTTAGACTTAGCTTTAGGGGTTAATACATTTATTAGAATAGCGGTGAGCTCCATTCGGCAGATTAGGGGTTAATAATTGAAGTTAGGTGTCGGCGATGTTAGGGAGGGCAGATTAGGGGTTAATACTATTTATTATAGGGTTAGTGAGGCGGATTAGGGGTTAATAACTTTATAATAATAGCGGGGCGGTCCGCTCGGCAGATTAGGGGTTAATAAGTGTAGGCAGGTGGAGGCAACGTTGAGGGGGGCAGATTAGGGGTTAATAAATATAATATAGGGGTCGGCGGTGTTAGGGGCAGCAGATTATGGGTACATAAGTATAACGTAGGTGGCGGCGCTTTGCGGTCGGCAGATTAGGGGTTCATTATTGTAGGTAGCTGGCTGCGACGTTGTGGGGGGCAGGTTAGGGGTTAATAAATATAATATAGGGGTCGGCGGTGTTAGGGGCAGCAGATTAGGGGTACATAAGTATAACGTAGGTGGCGGTCGGCAGATTAGGGGTTAAAAAATTTAATCGAGTGGCGGCGATGTGGGGGGACCTCGGTTTAGGGGTACATAGGTAGTTTATGGGTGTTAGTGTACTTTAGAGTACAGTAGTTAAGAGCTTTATGAACCAGCGTTAGCCCAGAAAGCTCTTAACTACTGACTTTTTTCCTGCGGCTGGAGTTTTGTCGTTAGATGTCTAACGCTCACTTCAGACACGACTCTAAATACCGAAGTTAGAAAAATCCCATTGAAAAGATAGGATACGCAATTTACGTAAGGGGATCTGCGGTATGGAAAAGTTGCGGCTGAAAAGTAAGCGTTAGACCCTTTTTTGAGTGACTCCAAATACCGGAGGTAGCCTAAAACCAGCGTTAGGAGCCTCTAACGCTGGTTTTCACTGCTAACGCCAAACTCTAAATCTAGGCCTCTGTGTTTCCCCATAGGAAACAATCGAGCTGCGGTGTTAGTTTTTTTTTCAGCCGAAACTCCCATTGTTTCCTATGGGGAAATGCCGAATTTTACCGAGCTAATTCGGATTTATTCGGAGATACGGCAGCTATTTCGGATTCATTCGGTAGATTCGGAAGTATTTTAATTCGGAAATCCGAATCGATCCGAATCTCCGAATTTACCGAATTTTCCGAATTTCCAAATAAATCCGAAACGAACCGCACATGTCTAATCTTGAACTTGATCTAAATACATCTGTCTAAACATTGTAAATATGCATTGTTGGCCACCCACAAATAAGTAGATATTTCCCAGTAATGCTTTGCTGATCATAAACCTATGTACCTCCCTTTCTCAAACTTAGTATAACATGAGAATAAAGCATTTTTGTATTACCTTCTGTATTGTTTGCCCCACTGTGAATGAAATATCTTCTAATGGCTGTATTTAGACAGCTTTACCTTAAAGGGACATTAAGCTATATGTTCTTTACTGATTTAGATGGATAATACAATGTTAAAACAACGTCATATTTATTTCGATTATGTCATTAGCTTTTTTCAATTGATATTCTTGCCTGAAAACCATATCTAGATAGGCTCTGTTGCTACTGATTGGTGGTTACACATAGATGCCTTATGTCATTGTCTAACCCATGTGCATGGCTATTTCTTTAACAAAGGATATCTAAAGACTGAATATAATTAGATAACAAAAGTACAATTAAATGTTGTTTTAAAAGATTATTTGTATTATCTCTGATTCACTAAATTAAATATTTTTTTAATCTCCCTTTAAGGACAAAACCATTAGGAATATGTGGAGTTAACATTGTAGAAATAAACTAAAGGGGAATGAAAATACCTATAGATATGTGATATCTATCCAACAGGTAAGGAGTATAATTGCTAGAAATTATCTTTGGATATATCTATAGTTAACTGACCCTTCAAATGACTCCACTAGAGCTGAAAAGTAATCAATATGGCATACAATAACTAGCTTGGTTTAAATGTGAAATTAACTTACTTTTCATTTACAGACAGGGGCGGACTGAGACCAACCAGGGCCCCCGGGCAAAAGTGTGACAGGGCCCCCCATCCCCTCTTTGCTCTACTTACCTAACTCCTCTGCCCCTTCTCCACCCTATTGCCCCTCCCATGTCATCTGTGTGTGTGTGACAGAGAGAGTGTTTGTGTCTGTGTGTGAGAGACAAAGAGAGAGTAAGTGTGTGTGTGTGACAGAGATAGTGTGTGTGTGTGTCTGTGTGTGTGTGAGAGAGACAAAGAGAGAGTAAGTGTGTGTGTGGATGACAGAGAGAGAGAGTAAGTTGGTGTGTGCATGGCAGAGAGAGAGAAAGTGTGTTTGTCAGTGTGTGACAGAGAGAGAGAAAGAATGTGTGTATGTGTGTGACAGAGAGAGTAAGTGTGTGTGTACATGACAGAGAGAGAAAGTGTGTGTGACATAGAGTGTGTGTGTGTGTGTGACAGTCACATAGAGAGAGTATATGTGTGTGTGTGAGACAGAGAGTGAGAGAGAGTGTATGTGTGTGTGAGAGACAGAGAGTATGTGTTTGTGTGTACGTGACAAGAGAGTGAATGTATGTGTGTGTGACAGAAAGTGTGTGTGTATACGTGAAAGATAGGTGTGTGTGTTTGTGACAGAGAGAGAGAGAGAGAGTGTGTGTGTGTGTGTGTGTCATAGATCTAGAATGTAGTAGGCATTAAATTTATTTTTTAAGTTATATTCATGGCTGGAAATTTCCACTTTCCACTAGTCCCATGTTTATAAAAAATTACAGAGACAGGAGACATACACATACACACAAAAGCACACACACATACTCATACACACACAGATATACAGTGATACTCTGAAACACACACTCCTACACACACACCCACTCATGCACACATATATACAGTGATACTCTCATAAACACACTCATACAGACACAGATATACACTAATACACACACTCATACACATACTCATACACACATAGAGGTTTCAGAGCATTTGGCATTCAGGTGGTGCCCATTAATGCACAGTTCAGAGGTTCCTGATCTGTGCACTGATTGGCACCTGAATGCCAAATGCTCTGAAGCCTGCAAGGGTATAATGTGATGACATTTTGGAACTACTTAAAATGTGTTGCATTCAATAAATATATATTTATTTATGCAGAATACATTTTATTTAGAAAACAGTTATATTATAAATTATCATATGTGTGCCAAACTTAATCTAAATAAAATGTGCTGCATAATAAATATATTGGGGGGGGGAGACATTTTTAAGATTGAAAGGGGGCAAAATAAATTATGGAAATAAATTTTAATTTAAGTTTTATTAAGCATTAGTAAACGTGTTATGGAGAATTCTAGTTTGTGCTCTATTTCCCTTTAATATATATTTCAGTTGTTTGTCTGCACCTAAAGACCTCAGAGGGGACTGTACTATCATGCAATTATATAGACTAATATAGAGCAATGTAATATAACAAGGCCATTGAACTATAAACCTGAAAACCTTAGTTGCAAATATATTACTGTGTATGTTATACTGGATAGAAGAGTGGTGCTTTTAAATTAGCACAGTCAGTTACCATTACATATACCAATGCACAGATTTATATGGATTTTTTACATGTACCTTTCTGTCATTGCTAATAACTATGCTATAAACAAGAACATAGCAATGACTTAAATTAGATTTACACATACATATTTTTTGTATATTTGTATAGCAACTGAGCTATTGAAGCATCTGAAATACTTATTTCAGATGCTTCAATAGCTCATTTGCTATACAAATATACAAAAAGAAAAGTCTGTGTAAATCTAATTTAATTCCTGGGTAGATAATATGTAAAGTAAGTAATCGTCCACATGAAATATTTGCTGGAGAGCCAGCCATCCTACCTTCTTTTTCATAGTGGTGCTGCTGGGACTGAGTCTTCTCAAATTCAATCTTTACTGTAGTGTAGTCACCACGGTGAGGGGTGGAGCTAAACAAGCATGGTGTGCTAAATTACTGAACTGCCAGAGTGCCCCACCACTTCCTCTCCTCAATAACTACCTGACCCTCTGGTCACCCACCGTAACGCTGTGATAACACAGAGACCGGAGGAGGGGTTGATGGAACGTAGTGAACTCTGTGTGAGAACCAGACAGACAAAAAACAGTAATATAATACAGCTCAGGACAGGAGCGGTCTGTCAGGTCTCACACAGTGCACTAACTAACTCAACTCAGTTGCACTGAAATGCCGCCCGTTGTCAAATACTACTGACAGTCTGCATGACTGATGCCCCAACAGAGTGTGCGCTCGCACCGGGCCCCTAACACAGAAAGTAAGCCCAATTATACTTTTTTTAAAAAAAAATTATTAAAAATTAAATATAAAAATGAAAAAAAAGTCTTTATTCTGCAGAAGCATTAAGCATGCCTGCAGTGGGGGAGGGCCCTTTAAGATGCTGGGGCCCTTGGGCAAGGGCCGATTTGCCCGACTTGTCAGTCCGCCCCTGTTTACAGATAATTTCGAACATATTACCTAAAAAATAATTAAAGCTGAATAACCTATATTTAGTGTAATGTTTTTGGATAACTAAGGAAGATTACAGAGATTAGAATGTAAATCTAACATTCAACTACACTGTCACTTTAATGTAAGTTAAACACTTTAATTTCTTAAAAGTGAAATGAACAAAGTTGTTCTGTATAATTTAGACTACATATCCTCGTCATAATCATTTTATTATTTTAACATCTATGAATCACACAATAGAAGCATAGATAGATGTATTTAACTACAAATTAAATTTTGTAAGATACTTGACTTTAACATTATCTGAATAAGCTGTGTTGATATTTTTAATTTAATACATTAACCAAAATTAGTATATTTGATATCAGGCATGTGCTTGTCAAATAGATGACTTTAACAGTCATGGGAGTAATATTTTGTTTACATGTCAGAATATTAGATGGATCTATTTCTTCTTATCCTACTGTGATAGAGATATGTCTCTAAGAATATGTATTTAAAAAATTTAAATAGAAAAAGATATAGTATGAAAATAAATTTATTGACAAAAAAAGAAAAGAAAAAGGTAATTCATCACAGATGTGCTCTGACATGTATTTTTTTGTCTTGATACCATTATATTGTCTAATCAATATTAGAATTAAACATTAGCATTTAAAATTAGACAAAATAATGCATATCACATTTTAAAAATATTTTATATTGTATGAGGAACATAATTGAATGTAATATTTCATGTCCCTTCAAATAATATACCTCTATATCAACTATAAAATGTATCCCTTTGTCTGATTGGTCCGAATGTGAGTCCTCTCTAGCACAAAGTAGGGGTAATGTATCTAAAATAAACATATTCTAATATAGGACATGTATATACAGGTAGCCCTCAGTTTACGCTGGGGTTAGGTTCCAGAAGGAATGGTTGTAAATCGAAACCGTAGTAAATTGAAACCCAGTTTATAATGTAAGTCAATGGGAAGTGAGGGAGTTAGGTTCCAGGCCCCTCTCAAAATTGTCATAAGTAACACCTAATACATTATTTTTAAAGCTTTGAAATGAAGACTTTAAATGCTAAACAGCATTATAAACCTAATAAAATAATCACACAACACAGAATATATAATTAAACCTAAGTTAAATGAACAAAAACATTTGCTAAACAGCATTATAAACCTAATAACATAATCACACAACACAGACTTCACTTGCATTTTTCTGCAAACAGTTCTTTCTATGCATTCCATTCTGGACTGATTTATAGACAGGAAGATATTGTTCCTTTGAAATCTGCTTGATAGCTCATGTCTGGTTAAACTGATTAATTTCAGCTTGCTTGGCTTTGCTGCAACACAAGCGGACGGCTCCACCTACTGGCTATTTTAATCAATGCACTGCTTCTCAATGCTTTTCAATAGCAGTCACATGACTGGAAAAAAAGGTTGTTATTCTGAAACGGTGCAAATTGAACCGTTGTAAAACGAGGGCCACCTGTATTCTTAATTCTTTGAACATTCTTCCTCCTGTGATTCTTAAATAGCATGCATTGTGCAAACTAACCTGGATGTATGGTCTTTGAAAGGCAATTATCTTCAAAATAACAGTTTATCTTCATTAGGTGTCTTATTCATCATTTTCAAAATAGAGGATTGTGAAATACCATCTAAATAAAAAATATAAATCTAAGTGTCTCCAATAGGATGCGTCCACAGTCTTGGTCCATAAAATTGTTGCCACTTACCATATGAATGTGTCTTTGTATGGTTTTCAAGGTCAGCACATTTGAAAGACAATGTCAGACATGATCACATTGGTATTCATCACTTTCAATCTGGGATTCTTCACTTTCAGTCTGGAATACTTCACTTTGTCTTGAATTCTTCACTTTCAGTCTTGAATTCTTCACTTTCAGTCTTTAGATGAAGTCATCTCCCTAATGGCAGAAAAAGTGAAAAGCAAATAATTAATAGAAGTGTGTGAATTAGTTCTGCACCCCTCCCCCCCATTTCTGAAACTATTTATATCACTAGCTTACTAAGCCTGTGTAGCATATTGTGTTATGTTCTATCAATCAAGTGTGAAGATGAGTCATACATTGTGCAGACCTAACCTCTGATGTGTGACTTTGAAGCATATAGTCTTGCTAGAGGATCCCTTTCTGAGTATCCAAAAATCTAGTAATGTGTAAAATAAATATTACTTTTTAAAATGTATGCCATATGATGGCTGATTGTGCAAAATTCCCACCATCCACAGTCCATACATTGTTTATACTTATACTATCTACCAGCTGATGTTGTCTTTAAAAAACAGGTGGCAAAGTCATTACAGGACCCAATGCCAGAAGCATCACCTATAATAATAAATAAAATTTATTATAATCATTTGATGAACAATCATAACAATTCTCTACTTCTCATTTCCCTAAAATTCACACATAACTTATATTATTTACCGTCTGAAGTGGCGGTTGATGATGTTTGATCTGACATTGAGCCCCTCCTCCCGGAATGGCCCCTCTAGAACAGGCTCGTCCTCCTCATCTTGGAGGAGGCGTTGGGGCGCCTGGATGGCCTGCAGCATCCCAGCCCACTGTGCAATGTTATGCAGGATGCTGCAGGCTATAACGATCTTTGCCACCTTACTAGGGCTGTATTGGAGGGCTCCTCCAGACCTGTCCAGGCATCTTAGTCTCATTTTGAGGATCCCAAACATCCTCTCCACTACAGCGCTAGTCCGCTTGTGCGCCCTATTGTAGCGCTCCTGGGCCTTGTCGGAGGGGTTAAGCAACGTCGTAATGAGCCAAGGCCGGCTCATGTAACCAGAATCACCTATAAATAAGGAACATAACAAAATGACAAATATTAAAAATATAGTTCAAATTATTATATTAAAATACAATTCATTTGTGTACACGAAAATCCCCTAAAATAAACATTTTCATTAAAAAAGAATTATATGTTTAAATTGCATTCTCTATCTGCCCATTTAAGCTAACACATGCTACAGATGCGTATTTCGCATAAACCAGACATTTACTAAAAGAGAAAGAAATGGTTAAATTGCATGCTAGAGCTGCCCATTTAAGCTAAGACATGCTACATATCTGTTTGGAACTAAAACTAGACATTTGCGGAAAGAGAAAATTAATATGGTTAAATTGCATTCTCTATCTGCCCATTTAAGCTAAGACATGCTACAGATGCGTATTTCGCATAAAGCAGACATTTGCTAAAAGTGAAAGAAATGGTTAAATTGCATGCTAGAGCTGCCCATTTAAGCTAAGACATGCTACATATCTGTTTGGAGCTAAAACTAGACATTTGCTAAAAGAGACAATTACATGGTTAAATTGCATTCTCTATCTGCCCATTTAAGCTAAGACATGCTACATATGCATATTTTGCATAAAGCAGACATTTGCTAAAAGAGAAAGAAATGGTTAAATTGCATGCTAGAGCTGCCCATTTAAGTTAAGACATGCTACATATCTGTTTGGAGCTAAAATTAGACATTTTCGGAAAGACAGTTAAATGGTAAAAGCGCATCCTAGAGCTGCACATTTTTCCCATTACACAAACACAACTGTTTTTTAAGACTACAGTGGCAATTGTCTAACTAATTAACCATGTTGTGCACAAGTATTCACCAACAAGCCAGTCAGGGGGAAACTGTCTGCCCTCAAACTGCCATCACAGGGACGACTGTCGGAGGATGCGGGCATCATGACAAGCCCTGCCGAAATTTGCACACACCTGCATAATCCGCATCCGTGCATCACAAACAAACTGCACGTTGAGACTATGGAAGTGTTTGCGATTTTGGAAGGGCTGGTCATGTTCTGGAGCATGCAGCCCAATGTGGGTGCAATCTATTGCTCCCAAGACATTGGGCATTTGAGCTATTGCAAAGAATTCCCTCTTCAGGCGCCTCCAATCACCATCATTTTGAGGGAATCCTATGTAACGCTTACTGACTCGTACCATGGCATCCAGAAAGTTGTCAAAAACCACAGAAAAGGAACCCTGAGCCAGCCCATGCATGTACCCCTCTCCAGATTGAAAACTCCCGGAGGCCAGGACATGTATGCAACTTAGCATCTTGGTCATACCAGGGATTGCAGTCCGCATATGTCTATGTGGCTTCATACGAGGTTTAAGAACATTGTAAAGGCTAATAAACTGTTCATGAATGAGCCTATACTTGTCATAAGCCTCGAAGTCGCTCATGTTATCCAAGGTGGGCCTCACCCTTTCAACACAAGGACCTCTAACCAGACGAGTCCTTTGTCTCTCTATTATCCTGCTCTTAGTGCAACGGCACGCTGGATACTCACAGCATATATTCTTTTGTAGACTTGAAAATAGATTCAGATGTTTCTTCTGGCACTCACCAGTGCACGAGTATAGAGCAAGCAGATTTTCAGTATATTAAACTGTGAAAGGATAGGCAATATTAACACCTAAAAGCCCAATATGAACTCCATTGTCCACAGAGGGATAAGCACAATTATAAATATTATTGACTGCAAAAAAGAAATAAAATAAAATCATCAGATGACTTGAAAAAGCCCTCATGTAGGGAGAAACCGGTTGATGATTTGATTTTATTTCTTTTTTGCAGTCAATAATATTTATAATTGTGCTTATCCCTCTGTGGACAACGGAGTTCACATTGGGGTTTTAGGCGTTAATATTGCCTATTATTTCACAGTTTAATATACTGAAAATCTGCTTGCTCTATACTCGTGCACTGGTGAGTGCCAGAAGAAACATCTGAATCTATATTCAAGTTTACAAAAGAATATATGCTGTGAGTATCCAGCGTGCCGTTGCACTAAGAGCAGGATAATAGTTCCGATACCTGACCAAAAAAAACCCCTGGCGTGTTTGAAAATTGAGACTGCCCAATAGGACTGGAGCAGCTGAGAGACCAGTGACGTGTGGTATAACGGCTGAAAAGGTATACACGGATGCCAAACAGCATACACACCTAGCTGCGGTTCCTGAACTATAACGTCCTCAAGTCAGGTATTTGGTTATAACTTACACGTAAGGACTTTTAATGTCTACACCACTGTCATTTGGATATACAGACTTACAAGTCACGATTATTTGGATTTGAACTGACTGTACTTTTAAGGTGCTAATACGTTTTGCAAAACACTTTTTTCTAACAGTTCTTATTTTTATTTTTATATTTTTTAGTGGTGGCAATCCTATATTGTATTATTAAATTTTTGCATTTAATCTGAGACGTCCGTTTTTTTAATACTTTGTTGCAAATATTCAGTAACGGAGAGTAAGGGGTAGATTTAACAAATGTTGGATGGGCATGATCTGCTGTAGCGGCTTATGTCTGCCCAACATCGCTAAATGCCAACAGCATAGGCTGTCTGCATTTAACATTGCACAAGCATTTCTGGTAAAATGCTTGTGCAATGCCACCCCCTGCACATTTGAGAACAATCGTCCACTATCAGGGGGTGTTAATTATCCCGATCATATACGATCGGATGATTGCTGTCCGGGAGTAGATTGCAGCATCCACTGCTTGAAAAATCTACCCCTAAATGTCTTTTTCCTCTCTGAATACAAACACTGATCCACAAATATTTGCATTATGTGTAGTAAAGAAAAAAACTTTGAAATATACTTTAATTATTTATTTTGTCCAATTTTCCTGTAGTTTAACTAAATTTGTGGGCTTTTATCTGAGTTTCTATAAAGAAATGGCACATCCATGATGCCTCCGTTTATGCTGAGGACAATTATGGACTTTAAACAATGGACTTTAAAGGGACATTAAAGAGTAAATACATTTTATAAGCATAGCATCGAGGTTGGTCCCCACCTACATTTCAGTGTTTGCATGTTTGCAGATAACTGCAGTGTAACCTCGGTTCCAAAATAGCGCCAATCATACTTAGGGCTAGATTACGAATGGCGTGCTAACCATTGTGTTTAAGCAATATTGTATTTATTGCACCTGTTTTATGGATTGCTAACTATTGCAAGCAAGTAATATTGGATTTATTGTGCCTGTATTACAGGTTGAAAGTAAACGTGATTGCTTAAGCGCAATTGAATTTAACACTTTCGGGACAGCGCGACTTCAGAGCTCTGGTTAACTGTTACGCAGGTTAAAAAAAAGTGTCAACATCAAAAATACAATTAAAGGTAGTTACACTCATAATAACACTGTCTAATAAAAATAAATTGCATTAATAAATTATAAGGCCTCAAATATATGAGGTCTCATATACATATTTGTGTCTAAATATGTATGTATATATATATATATATATATATATGTGTGTGTGTGTGTACATATGTATTTATATTTGTATATATTTACAGACATATATATACTTAATTATGCTAAATTATTGATAATATCAATTTCTAAGAATAATTATATGTGTGTGTGTTTGTTTATGTATTTAATACATACATATTTATATTTGTAATTATAAATATAAAATTATATTTTGCATATAGCACTGTACACACACACACACACCTAGGGCAGTAGGTGGGGTGTAATGAGAGATATGATAAGGAAGCCTCTCAGGAAGTAGAAGCCACTTATTTTACGGACACCACGGAGGCAAAGTTTTTCTCGGAGAAGGCAAGTCTGCTTACCTGGGGTTTCCTTTGTCAGCCAGATAAAGCAGCTTCTGGAGGAGATCTTGTAGGCGGCCAGGGCGAATGGAGTTGCCTGGATCAGGGAGAGATTGGCGGTGAGCGGAGTGGCGGATCCGGTGCAGGAACATCCCCCAATGGTTGAGAGGGGCCAACAGAGGCAGACAGGAGGAGCATGCGGCCGGTGCGGAGATCCAGACCCAGAGTGCCTTAGCCCAGACACAGGCACCGCTAGGCCCAGGAGGTTGTCAGGGAGGCCTAGCGGTCGGGTGGAAGATCAGAGAGGAGGACCCGGAAATGCAGACCAGGAGGCGGGTGTGCGGCCTACTACAGCACTGCCTGATGACATCATCGGGTGGTGTCAGTGGGCTAGGCCGGGTGCCAATCGGACCGGGCAGGCAGGGAGGAGCAGCGGGAATGTGGAGGTGCCATCCGGTAAGGCATGGGGGGAATGGAAGGGGGGTTCCAGGTAGGCCTGGGGGGTGGGCCTGGCAGCGTGGCCCTGTATGGCAGTGGGGGAAGCAGATACAGAGGTGGGGGATGCGTGGAAAAGGGTGTGTGTGCCTTGAGGGAGTGGTTAAGGAAAGGCACCACGGCATGGGTCATGGTGGGTGGGGGACATAAGAGCCAAAATAAATAAAGGAATAAGGGATCAGGGAGAGGTCAGGGTGGATGCCCAGGCATCAGTCTTGGGGTACGAAGGAGGGGTGGATTAGTAGTGGAGGGGATGGTGGCCCCTGAGGGCCCAGCGGCAACGGGATTCTGTGGGGGCCCTATAAAAAAAGAGAAAACCGCATAGGGGTGGCTTGCAGCTGGGCGATGAGCAAAGGGGTGGGGCTGCTCATGGCCAAGTTGAGCATGTGGCATTGCAAATTAGGGGGAGGGGTCTGATCGCGGTCCCCCTCCTCCCCCCTTTTTTTCTAAGCCCCTTTCCCCTCCTCCCTCTGCCCCCCCTTCCCTCCCTCCCCCTTTTTCTCAGCCCTCTTTTCATTCCCCCCCCTTTTTTCTTCATCTGGGGGGGTATGACCGATTTGGTGGGGATATTAACTCTTTTCTTTCTAGTCCTACAGGAGTCGGGCGAGCTTGAGAGGAGGGCCGCTCAGGAGGAGAGAGAATCCTTTCGGGAGCTGTGGATGGAGCCACCTCTGGAGCTGAAGGCTAGTGGCACCTTTGAAGTAGAGGAGGATGATCTGCAGGAGGGACCTCAATGGGACCAGTGACGGCGGGTCAGGTAGGAGAGTTGTCTACCCTGGTGCAGCTTTTACAGTAATTTTCTCCTCAATGGAGTGATGGGGGCTGGGGCAGGAAGGGGGGGAGTGTGTTAGGGGCAGGTAGTCAGGGAGGAGGAGGGACGGGCTGGAGGGTAGGGTATTCACATCCTCCCCTTCTATGCAGTCTGCAGCACCAAGAGCGGGACCAGATCATGGCCGGGCCCTGGCGGCGGGCTCTGGACCTTCAGGTGATGGCAGGAGATCACGGTCCACATTGAGGAGGCCAGCACGGGCAGTGGAGGCACTCTCCCCCACTTGGACCAGGGTTGAGGGGTCGCCAGGCAGGAGCAGGCGGGCTAGAGGGCATTCCCCCGTGAGGAGATTGCCTGAAGGTTCTGTAGGACGCGTTGCGGTGCCCGTGCTTGTGCTCGGTAGGGCCGTTGGGGATCCACTTAAGTCAGGAGATAAAGGAGAAGGTTTGGAAGAGGGTGTTCTTGGAGATCTTTGCATTGCTTCCTATAGACCAGGTAGTGGAGGTGAAGGATGAGAAGGACAGAAGCGATACCGAAAGTTGCCAAAAACATTTGGTAATTGGTCAAAGGCCTTTTGCATTTTGGCCAGTGTGATAGGGGAGAAACAGCCTGACCACTGAGAAGGTACCCTGAGACAGCCCATGCATGTACCCCTCTCCAGATTGAAAACTTCCGGAGGCCAGGACGTGTATGCAACTTAGCATCTTGGTTATGCCAGAGATTGCAGTCCGTATACGTTTACGGGGCTCCATATAAGTTTTAAGTACTTTGTGAAGGCTAATGAGCTGATCGCGATTGAGCCTATACTTGTCATAAACCTCGAAGTCGCTCATGTTATCCAAGGTGGGCCTTACCCTTTCAAAACGAGGACCTCTAATCAGACGAGCCCTACGTCTCTCTTGGAGATGCCAAGATTCTACTGTAAACAACTTGTGCAACAGCACCAACTGTGGATCATCCATATTTGGCAAGCCAAACAGCACAAAGCCAAACAGCAGAGCAAACACACAAGGAGTAACAAGGTATGCAAACACACAGAAGCGATTTGATACAATGTCGATCACAAGAGATGATTTGGCCATGTTGTTTGGGGGATTTATAGTGCAATATGTCCAATGGTAACGTGTTCGTAATGATTGCTGATTGTATACACTTGATTGTATGTGAGCTGCGCAAATGCTTTCAAAGTGGGTGGATTTTCTTGTGTTTGATGAAATTTAATCCCCCCCAATGAATCGTAATGTGAAAGTGTAAAATGTAACATATACAGTGCACCTTCGTAATGTTTGTTCACATGTGTAACAAATACTTATTAAACGCAATCTTTTAGTAAAAAGCACACGTCCATGCTAACATGAATGAAAGCGCATACTTGTGTATAATGTGCATAGAGATGACATAGAATCTGATCAATCAATGTTGCTGCAATATTGTTTCCAAACGATAAAGTAATGGCAGACATCGATATTATTGTATATATAAGTGATTGACGAGATGTCAATATTTTAATATTAAAATCGCAATAATAATGAAGATCTTCCAACCCTCTTGTTTACATATATGTAGTATTGAGTGAGAAACTGCTAAAAAGGGGCGGTACAGTCCCAATGCTGTAATTTGTATGGTTGAAGCTTAGAATGACATAATCATATTAGCAACATGCCTGTCTAGTTTGCAAATCTCCATTCTCTTGTTGTATTTTTAATCATTCTTATTGTATGATGATTAAAAAGATAATTGTATGCTTTGTTGTTGTGTGATGTGTGTTATGTACATATATGTATGTATGGTGAATCTCTCTCACATTTGCTGATTTATATAAAGCAGTATAGCATTGTTGTTCCTTTCAAAAAAGCGACAGCTCTAATATTTCTAATGATATGTTATTATTGTACGCAATTCCTAATGGTATATTAAGAGTGAATCGTGATGTTAAAGGGACACTAAATCCATAATTGATCTTTCGGGATTCCGAGAGAGAATCCAATGTTAACCAACCTTCCAATGTAGTTTTATGATGTAAATGTGTTCATTGTTTATATGTGGTTTTTTGCCTGAATATCAATGCACATGTATGAGTCAATGGCAAAAGGAATGTATGTGCATCCAACAATCATCATCTGGTGAGCCTATGTAGATATGCTGTTCATCCAAGCATATGAGTTGAATAAATGAAATGCTATAATAGATGTAAATGAGACATGTTTACAATTGGCTACTGTTTGTGAATACTGAAATGGAAAAAATAATTTTCTGTCCGTTTAAAAATGATTTAATTTTTTAAACCAATTTCGTATTGTTGATGATAGAATTGATGGTTATTTCTAGTTGATGTAATGTAATTTCCTTTAAGAATGTGATGTTGTAGTGATGTTCACACAAGTAAAAGCCATAACTCCATAGGGAAATAGTAATTTCTTGATCTATTTGGCAGAGCGGGACCAACGCAAGAATGAATGAATTAGCGCCACAATTCTAACGCTGGCATTACGAGTTTTAAAGTCTAAAAGTTTTTCATGCTTTAGGTAAATCTGCCGGTCGTGTACATGAGCACGTATTCCCCATAGAAGTCAATGGAGGAGAGAAATTTCAAGAGAAATAAAACCCAACACTTGTGTTGAGCGTAAAGTGAGTGACGTCATGTTCTTCTGTGAAAAAGTAGCTAATTCGTATTAATTTAATAATAAAAATATTTTTTGTGTAGGTAATGTGCTGTATATTGTTTTTATATATCTAATTCTGTATGTATGTAATAATATTTGTAGTTAGATGTAGCTAGATGAGTGTATGTTCCCGTATGTCTATGTAAGTCAATGTAAAATACGTTTGTGTGCATTATTTTTCAAACACCTGAGATCTCGTAATTTTGATCCGTTATATTTTGACATGAACATTTTTAATATAAAAAAATAAATATTGTAGATTGTTTGTATGAGTGTAAGTGTACTTTGGGTAATGTTTTTGAAGTGATTTGTGGATGTTTTTGGTATCAATATATCATTAACCCCTTAATGACCGCAGCACTTTTCCATTTTCTGTCCGTTTGGGACCAAGGCTATTTTTACATTTTTGCGGTGTTTGTGTTTAGCTGTAATTTTCCTCTTACTCATTTACTGTACCCACACATATTATATACCGTTTTTCTCGCCATTAAATTGACTTTCAAAAGATACCATAATTTTCATCATATCTTATAATTTACTATAAAAAACATTATAAAATATGAGGAAAAAATGGAAAAAAACACATTTTTTCTAACTTTGACCCCCAAAATCTGTTACACATCTACAACCACCAAAAAACACCCATGCTAAATAGTTTCTAAATTTTGTCCTGAGTTTAGAAATACCCAATGTTTACATGTTCTTTGCTTTTTTTGCAAGTTATAGGGCCATAAATACAAGTAGCACTTTGCTATTTCCAAACCACTTTTTTTCAAAATTAGCGCTAGTTACATTGGAACACTAATATCTTTCAGGAATCCCTGAATATCCATTGACATGTATATATTTTTTTTTAGAAGACATCCCAAAGTATTGATCTAGGCCCATTTTGGTATATTTCATGCCACCATTTCACCGCCAAATGCGATCAAATAAAAAATTTTTTTCACTTTTTCACAAATATTTTCACAAACTTTAGGTTTCTCACTGAAATTATTTACAAACAACTTATGCAATTATAGCATAAATGGTTGTAAATGCTTCTCTGGGATCCCCTTTGTTCAGAAATAGCAGACATATATGGCTTTGGCTTTGCTTTTTGGTAATTAGAAGGCTGCTAAATGCCCCTGCGCAAAATACGCGTATTATGCCCAGCAGTGAAGGGGTTAATTAGGGAGCATGTAGGGAGCTTCTAGGGTTAATTTTAGCTTTAGTGTAGTGTAGTAGACAACCCCAAGTATTGATATAGGCCCATTTTGGTATATTTCATGCCACCATTTCACCGCCAAATGCGATCAAATTAAAAAAAACGTTAATTTTTTCACAATTTTAGGTTTCTCACTGAAATTATTTACAAACAGCTTGTGCAATTATGGCACAAATGGTTGTAAATGCTTCTCTGGGATGCCCTTTGTTCAGAAATAGCAGACATATATGACTTTGGCGTTGCTTTTTGGTAATTAGAAAGTCGCTAAATGCTGCTGCGCATCACACGTGTATTATGGCTAGCAGTGAAGGGGTTAATTAGGTAGTGTGTAGGGAGCTTGCAGGGTTAATTTTAGCTTTAGTGTAGAGTTCAGCCTCCCACCTGACACATCCCACCCCCTGATCCCTCCCAAACAGCTCCCTTCCCTCCCCCACCCCACTATTGTCCCCGCCATCTTAAGTACTGGCAGAAAGTCTGCCAGTACTAAAATAAAAGATTTTTTTTTTTTTAAAAAGAAAAAAAAAAAAAGCATATTTACATATGCTGTGTTTAGGATCCCCCTTAGCCCCCAACCTCCCTGATCCCCCCCAAAACAGCTCTCTAAGCCTCCCCCTCTGCCTTATTGGGGGCCATCTTGGGTACTGGCAGCTGTCTGCCAGTACCCATTTTTCACAATCAAATATTTATTTAATTTTTATTTTTTGTTATTTCCCCCCACCCCCCCCCCCCCCCGACCAACCCCCACCACCTAAATACCGAATAAGGTGTTTTTTTTTAAAATTACTTGTCCCACTTTTATTTTGGGACACATTTTTTTCTGTAGTGCAGCGGTCCCCACCCGGTCCCTGCCCCGGCGCGCCCCCGCGCGCGCCCCCTCGTGCACGTGCGCGCGCCCCCGCGCGCGCCCGGGCTTGCACGCCCCCGATCCCGCCCCCCTCCACATGACAAGGGCCATCGATGGCCGCCACCCCACCTCCCACACCGGCTCCCACCCACCAACGATACCGGCCATCGATGTCCGGTGCAGAGAGGGCCACAGAGTGGCTCTCTCTGCATCGGATGGCCATCTAAGGTTATTGCAGGATGCCTCCATATCGAGGCATCACTGCAATAACCGGAAAGCAGCTGGAAGCGAGCAGGATCGCTTCCAGCTGCTTTCCACACCGAGGACGTGCAGGGTACGTTCTCAGGCATTAACTGCCTTTTTTCTGAGGACGTACCCTGCACGTCCTCGGTCATTAAGGGGTTAACTACTGGGTCTGTGTGAGCGGTATGTATTTGAGCGTAGATGGTGATATTTGTGGCGCTACGGAAACTTGTAATAGCAGCGGTAGGGAAAATGAAGTGTTATGAAGCTTTTTCACTCATAACACAAAAATCATAATCTAGCCGATAGTGACTGTGCTGCACTGTATAGTTATTATATGAGTATTTATACACTGATTAATATGTTGTGTTGCATAATTATGTAATATCTATACACAGATAGGGACTGTGCTATACTTTATAGTGATATGAGTTTATTTACACTGATGAATACGTTGTGCTGTATAACCCCTTAATGACCACAGCACTTTTCCATTTTCTGTCCGTTTGGGACCAAGGCTATTTTTACATTTTTACGGTGTTTGTGTTTAGCTGTAATTGTCCTCTTTCTCATTTACTGTACCCACACATATTATATACCGTTTTTCTCACGATTAAATGGAATTTCTAAAGATACCATTATTTTCATCATATCTTATAATTTACTATAATAAAAATTATAAAATATGAGGAAAAATGGAAAAAAAAACACTTTTTCTAACTTTGACCCCCAAAATCTGTTACATATCTACAACCACCAAAAAACACCTATGCTAAATAGTTTCTACATTTTGTCTTGAGTTTAGAAATACCCAATGTTTACATGTTCTTTGTTTTTTTTGCAAGTTATAGGGCTATAAATACAAGTAGCACTTTGCTATTTCCAAACTATTTTTTTTTTCAAAATTAGCGCTAGTTACATTAGAACACTAATATCTTTCAGGAATCCCTGAATATCCATTGACATGTATATATTTTTTTAGTAGACATCCCAAAGTATTGATCTAGGCCAATTTTGGTATAGCAGACATATATGGCTTTGGTGTTGCTTTTTTGTAATTAGAAGGCCGCTAAATGCCACTGTGCACCATACGTGTATAATGCCCAGCAGTGAAGGGGTTAATTAGGGAGCATGTAGGGAGCTTTTTGGGGTGATTTTAGCTTTAGTGTAGTGTAGTAGACAACCCCAAGTATTGATCTAGGCCCATTTTGGTATATTTCATGCCACCATTTCACCGCCAAATGCGATCAAATAAAAAAAAACTTTACATTTTTCACAATTTTAGGTTTCTCACTGAAATCATTTACAAACAGCTTGTGCAATTATGGCACAAATGGTTGTAAATGCTTCTCTGGGATCCCCTTTGTTCAGAAATAGCAGACATATATGACTTTGGCGTTGCTTTCTGGTAATTAGAAGGCCGCTAAATGCTGCTGCGCATCACATGTGTATTATGGCTAGCAGTGAAGGGGTTAATTAGGTAGTTTGTAGGGAGCTTGCAGGGTTAATTTTAGCTTTAGTGTAGAGATCAGCCTCCCACCTGACACATCAGACCCCCTGATCTCTCCCAAACAGCTCCCTTCCCTCCCCCACCCCGCAATTGTCCCGCCATCTTAAGTACTTGCAGAAAGTCTGCCAGTACTAAAATAAAAGGTTTTTAAATTATTTTTTTTTATTTTTTAGCATATTTACATATGCTGTGGTGTAGCATCCCCCCTTAGCCCCCAACCTCCCTGATCCCCCACAAAACAGCTCTCTAACACTCCCCATCTGCCTTATTGGGGGCCATCTTGGGTACTGGCAGCTGTCTGCCAGTACCCAGTTTGGAAAAAAAAAAGTAGTTTTTTTGGGGTTTTTTTGTTTTTTTCTGTAGTGTAGCTTCCTCCACCCCCCAGACCAAACTGCCTGATCTTTTTTTTTTTTTAACTTTTTTATCCTTTTTTTAAAATTTGTACTCCAACTTTTTCTGTAGTATAGCGGTTCCCACCCGCTCCCTCCCCGTGCATGCGCCTGCCCCCGCCCTACCGTGCACGCGCGCATGTCAGTGCACGCCCCCGGCCATCCCCGCCCACGATCCCGCCCCTCTCCACATCACTGATCATCATCGATGGCCGCCACCCGCCTCCCACACAGGCTCCCACCCACCAACGATACCCGCCATCGATGTCCGGTGCAGAGAGGGCCACTGAGTGGCTCTCTCTGCATCGGATGGCCAAGGGGTGTTATTGCCTCAATATTGAGGCATCACTGCAATAACCGGAAAGCGGCTGGAAGCGAGCAGGATCACTTCCAGCCGCTTTAAACCCCTAATGTCGTACAGGGTACGTCGCTGGTCTTTTAAGACCAGGTTGTGTGCGATGTACCCTGTACGACTTGCGTCGTTAAGGGGATTATGATGTAATATCCATAAACACATAGTGACTGTGCTGCACTGTATAGTGATATGATTATCTATACATTGATGAACGTGCTGTAATTTATAATGATGTAATATCTATACACAAACAGTGACTTTGCTACACTGTATAGTGATATGATTATCTATACACTGATGAATATGCTGTGCTGTATAATGATGTAATATCTATACACTCATATTGAATGTGCCGCACTGTATAGTGATATTAGTATCTATACACTGATGAATATGCTGTGCTATATAATGATGTAATATCTATACACAGATAATGAATGTGCTGCACTGTATAGTGATATGAGTATCTATACACTGATGAATATGCTGTGCTGTATAATGATGTAATATCTATACACACATATTGAATGTGCTGCACTGTATAGTGATATGAGTATCTATACACTGATGAATATGCTGTGCTGTATAATGATGTAATATCTATACACAGATAATGAATGTGCTGCACTGTATAGTGATATGAGTATCTATACACTGATGAATATGCTGTGCTGTATAATTATGTAATATCTATACACAAACAGGGAATGTGCTGCACTGTATAGTGATATGAGTATCTATACACTGATGAATATGCTGTGCTGTATAATTATGTAATATCTATACACAAACAGGGAATGTGCTGCACTGTATAGTGATATGAGTATCTATACACTGATGAATATGCTGTGCTGTATAATGATGTAATATCTATACACAAACAGGGAATGTGCTGCACTGTATAGTGATATGAGTATCTATACACTGATGAATATGCTGTGCTGTATAATGATGTAATATCTATACACACATATTGAATGTGCTGCACTGTATAGTGATATGAGTATCTATACATTGATGAGTAGGCTGTTCAGTATTATGATGATGAGTATCTATACACAGATTACGACCACATGCCCGTGTATAGACTGGCTACTATGGGTCCTCCCAAAATTTGGACCCTAGTTCCACTGTACCTGCTGCACTAATGGTGCTCATAAGCTCTTTATTTAAATGAAAAAGAATAATGTTTATCTTTATTTATATTTAATTTTGGAGGGGGGGGGTTATGTTATATCCAATGGGACTTTCCAGTTCTCACTGATGGAATATAATTTATTTTATAAATTGCAAATACTTAATTATCGATTCCACTAGACTTACAAGGATTTTCAAAAGAATCAACCTTCAAATGTCAAAATTTTTAAATTTAGAACAAATATCAGCAGGAACATTGTTTCTGGTATTTAAAGGCACAGTAAACTGTAAAATTGTTTTTATATAAATGTATTTTCAATTACTTGTTATACCAGCTGCAGAGAATAAAATTTTATGAGAAATTGCATTTTAAGGTTTATTTGTGTATCTGAAGTAGCTGGTTTTGTGCTTTTAAACCACAGCCTATTACAATGGGTTGAGCTTCAGGTAACATCAGATCTCTTTATGTTATCACTTTCATGTACACAGACTTGCTTCCTTATCTTATATTTGTCTAGAAAACTAAAGCTCAATACTTAGAGAGAACAATGGAAAATTATCATCTTATTACTTAACTATCATGTCCCCCACTAAGAGTGTAATCTCTTCTGCTGGCTGTGTTTACTTAGGCTATTCAATAGAATATACTCCAGTATAGAAACTTTCAGTGTAGGTTGGGATACCACAGGCTAAATCAGCTATTTCAAATGCCAAAATATGGGTAAAGTAGCTACTTGTAAACAATTTAAAACACTCCAGCAGGTAAAATGAATCATTGAGAACAATATAAAGGGGAGACATTTTTTGGGTGAACTGTCCCTTTAAGTATACACCAAAGTTAAGAAAATGTATGCTGGGCTTTAGCACACAAAGGGTTAATATAATATGATATCAATCATATACAGTAATGCTAACTGTTATCTGTTTATCTGGTATCCATGGTAACAAGTTAGTGCAGAAGCTGATGATGGCGCCGTATTCTGTCACCTTATGATGTCACAGTATGCTACATTATTACTGTGTGCTTCAGGTAAGATTCTTCACTAGTGCTATTGGAGGTGTAGTTGAAAGCATTAGATTTCTGCTCTAAAGCAAAATTATTTGTTTTTCTTGTGACTTATTATGGAGGCTGAGAATGTAAGTAGAATAACTGTTTATTAAATTGTTATTTGTTTATAGAGAGCAAGGGAGGGAATATAAATTACTGTATTTGTGTCCACTAAGTACATCATAGTCTGCCCTTACAGTATCACATTATCACATTGGGTGCTGTCTAGTAAATATCTGCCCAGCAGAAATGCTAAAGCCTAGCAGTGTTGCTAAATATATTAATAGGATAGGCCTAAAACCAGCCTTAGTGCTCAGTACAATTATTACCCTCACAGTTATATAGATACATATCATTTATAGCATTAAAGGGATAGAAGATCTTAAGTGAAATCATATAGATACATATCATTTATAGCATTAAAGAGATAGAAGATCTTAAGTGAAATGAGCATAGGAGCATGACAAATTTAAATATTTTTTTTAAAAATATTCTTCTAATAGCAAACACCCTTCTAGTAAAACGTATTACTTTTTATCAGTGGCATACGCACATATGCTGTTTGTGTGGGCCTGTGCACCAGTACTATTTAAAATTGGAATGCACTTGTGCACATTTACATTTTGACCTCTATATCCCTTTAAAGTGAGGGTAAACGTTTCCCTTTGTATAAACAGATCCGTAATGTTATTAATATTATTAATATTGAGTATTTATAAAGCGCTAACATTTTACGCAGCGCTATACAAAAGTACAGTACAATCATGAGGGTACAATAAAAACTTACATTGTGTAAGACTATACCATGCACATTACTACACTTACATTGACAAACATAATCAAAATGAGAGGAGCACCCTGCCCTTGAGCACAATCAGTTGTAGATGCACATTTATACAAGGTGAGCTACAGTTAGAGAGGCTCTCAAGCTAGTGATATTTTAGATGGAGCTTAATTCATCAGTTGGAATGAAGGTGAGCTCTAACTTACTTTAAAAAGTACATATGGAATTCTAATACCCCGTGCTCTGTTAGCCCACTTTAAAAATATATTTTTTTGTTAGCTGAAGGTTTAAACAGTTCTCCATTGCCACTCTAGCTGCAAACAAGTGCCATATGGCTAGAGTGCTGATTGGAGAACAGTTCAAACTCTTAGCTCAACCAAAAAAATTACTTTTTAAGTTGGTGGCAGAGCGCAGGGTAATAGAATTTCATTTGTACATTAAAAAGTAAGTTATAGCGCATCTTCATTACAACTGATGAATTAAACTTCATCTAAATTATGACTAACATTCCAGATCTGCTTATACAAATGGAAAAGTTTACCATTACTTTAAGTAAAGACAGATAAACACGATACAAGTTACACATGAGACTGGGATTGTTCGTATAACAATATTCTTATTATATTGTCTTTTTGCAGATATTGAATGACAAGAAGTTCCTTACGGACTTTGAGGTATTTAGATATGTTTATCCATTATCCTAATTTACCCCTAACCCACACTCTCTCATGCTATTACATTTCACTACTAGAATAGCATTCATTAGCTAGCATATTGCTGAAAGTTTAATTTAATTTGCTTGTGTTTCTAGTTAGAGATATATGAGGGATGGATTACTTTTGAGGGATATCGCCCTGAATGGCGCTATAGGCCAGAAACTTACCAGTGCGTTTTGGAGACAATAGTAGAGGAGGAAAAAGAAGAGGACAATGGTATTAAAGATACAGAGGATGGAGAGGTAAGTAGCCACCAATCAGCAAGCACTATCCAGGGTGCTAAACCAAAAATGGGCCGACTCCTAAGCTCACATTTCTGCTTTTTCAAATAAAGATACAAAGAGAACGAAGAAAGTTGATAATAGTAAATTAGAAAGTTGCATGCTCTATCTGAATCATGAAAGAAAAAATTTAGGTTTCATATCCCTTTAAGTGATAGAAGGTAAAAATTGAAATGTGCATGAGTGTATTTAATTTTTTTGCAATATACTTCTGCTAGCAAAAATGCTTCTAGTAAAAGTTATTACTGTTTATCAGCGGCATACGCACATATGCTGTGTCACTGATAACTCACTAAGAAGGTGTAGTGTTTAAATATTGGTGCACGGTGTACCCACACAATATGTGTGTATGCCACTGAAAAACCGTAATAATATTTACTAGAAGCATTTTTGCTAATGGAGGTATACTGAGATAAATTATTCCATTTAAAATTGAAATGCACTCCTGCACATTTTATTTTTGACAACTCTATCTATATAAGTAAAGAAAGATAAATTACACATGAGTCTGGGATTGTCCACATAACAATATTCTTATTATCTTGTCTTCTTCAGATGTTGAATGACGCTCTGTTATATGATGACAAGATGTTCCTTATGGACTTTAAGGTAATTAGATATGTTAACTTTACCATAACTTACCCCTAACCCACACTGTCTCATGCTATTACATTTCCCTGTAATATTAAATAGAATACTGCACAACGCTTGATTTTTTTTCTTGTGTTTCTAGTTAGAGATAATTGGGGGTTTGATGGAGTTTGACGATTATCGCTATGAGTGGCTATATAGGCCGAGAATATATCTTTGGAGCATGGACACAATAGCAGAGGAGGAGGAAAATCTTAGTGAGGAGGAAGAATATGTGGACAATCTTAGTGAGGAGGAAGAAGAGGAGGACAATCTTAGTGAGGAGGAAGAAGAGGAGGACTATCTAAGTGAGGAGAAGGAAGAGGAGGAAAATCTTATTGAGGAGGAAGAAGAGGAGGAGGACTATCTCAGTGAAGATACAGAGGTAAGAATACAATTTATCTAAGGTGTGTTGTTGTGGAATAACCAGGGGAAGAGACAAGAGTATAGAATGTGCTCATGGCCACTAAATGTTATGTTGGGTTCTTGCCCCATATCTTGTTGCCCCTAGCAATGCCTCAGCTCATAAAGTTCTTGTTAATATCTTGTCGCCAAGGAGAGCTGCAAGACATTACTAGTCAATTAGTTACAGTCTGAGATTTTATATATCTTTATCCTGTTAAAGCTCATTTACCTATTGCACCTTTATTTATTTTTAATTCTAGTGACTTGTTATCCAGTTCTTTACAATATTTATAAAATTCTCTTTTGATTTCTATTATATGTTAAAATTACATTTGGTTTGTTTTCTAGCCAGCGGCTGCTGAGCTCCCTGAAGATGAAGAAAGTGAAACTGAAGAAAAAGTGGGGTGTGTTAGCTTTGGGAAAATTGGAAAAAGAATAAGGGGATTCATCAGAGGCATAAATAACATATTACATCGCCGAAACAGAGTAGCACCAATTATATAAAAATCTGCTGCAGTATTAATAACTCTTTTTCTAATAAAGATTTAAAAAAATAAATATATAATGTCCTTTTTGTTTGGGTTTATTTGACTTTCATTTTATTTTTTTATTTGGTTGAACTCCAAAAGTAAAATGCTTTAGTCAACTTAGCTAGCAGTGACAAGCGAAGTCTAAACTGCATGTCTTTATTGGCTTGTGGTTATTTATATATATATATATATATATATATATATATATATATATATATACACACACACACATATATATATTATACATACACTACCGATCAAAAGTGTTATTTTTCCAGTTTTTATTGAAATTTAAGAAGATCAAATCTTGTGAATAACCTGAAATGGTACAAAGGTAAGGGGTAAACTGCCAGAGTTAAAAAAAAAAAAAAAAAAAAAAGAAAAATAATGTACATTTCAGAATTAAAGGTGCAGGGACTATGGACTCGGGAGGAGTCTGTTCTTCCCATAAAAATCTTGGAGTTGAGAGCGATTTACAATGCTCTGATGGCTTGGCCTCTATTGTCCTTAGCGTGGTTTATCAGGTTTCAGTCCGACAAGATCACCTCAGTGGCTTACATCAACCACCAGGGAGGAACTCGGAGTTCCTTAGCCATGAAGGAGGAGGCACGGATTATTCAGTGGGCAGAAGCTCACAATTGTTGTTTATCTGCCATCCACATTCCTGGAGTGGACAACTGGGAAGCGGATTTCCTGAGCAGACAGACATTTCATCCCGGGGAGTGGGCTCTCCATCCGGAGGTGTTCTCCACGTTAACCCTCAAATGGGAGGTGCCGGAGTTGGATCTGATGGCGTCTTGGCAGAACACCAAGCTTTCAAGGTACGGTTCAAAGGAGATCCTCAGGCCGCTCTGATAGATGCTATGGCGGTTCCTTGGGATTTCGGTCTAGCATACCTGTTTCCTCCATTTGCGCTCCTTCCACAAGTTATTGCTTGTATCAAACAAGATAGAGCATTTGTAATTCTAATAGCTCCTGCATGGTCTCACAGGATCTGGCATGCAGACCTAGTGAAGATGTCTTCTCGGCTGCCTTGAAAGTTGCCTCTGAGGAAGGACCTTCTATCTCAGGGTCCATTCCTCCATCCAAATCTCATTTTTTTGAAGCTGACTGCTTGGAGATTGAACGCTTAGTTCTGTCTAAGCGTGGATTTTCTGAGTCGGTCATTGAGACCATGACCCAGGCTCGCAAGTCTGTTCCTCGAAAAATTTACCAAAAGGTATGGCATAAATACCTGTATTGGTGTGAATCTAAGGGCTACTTTTGGAGTAGGGTCAGGATTCCTAGAATTTTGTCTTTTCTCCAGGAAGGTCTGGAGAAAGGGTAGAACAATACGATTGGTCTAGGAGTTAAGTCAAAACAGCACTGGCCAGACCCACTAAACACACTCCTCACAAAGTGTGAAATTACAAACAATTACAGAAAACAAGGGGTGTGGGTGGCGCCAATAAAGGCAGACTATCAATATAAAAAAATGAATTTTTAATATAATTATATTTTAATATACAATAAATGGATTTCTAGGTAAGAGGATTAAATATACCAATCAGTAATTTATTACCTACTTCAAAATTGATTAACAATCTTAAAAAACATCATCCTAAAAGTAAAAAAAAACTTTACGACACCAGTATCTGTTAAAATAAGTCTAAATATCCTAAAAATCAGAAACTAGTAAAAAGCAACAATATATGTATACAATTGCTAACAATATTGGCTCTAATATATCTATACAATTACTAACAATATTAGCTCTGATAAATCTTTGACTTGATACAATGTAAGGAGATAGACTGCACACCCCTGAATTAACCCTTTATTATTGAGTATTAACGGTAGAAGTATTTCTCTTTCAAACTAAGTGCGTGCACAAAGTATCTTCAAATCTTCAAAACAGCTGACCGATGAAGGGAAAGTGATTGACAGTCGCTCACATAAGGAGCTACGAGCTGTCCGAGCTTTTTAATTTTACAATTGAATCTTCATTTTTTTATATTGACAGTCTGCCTTTATTGGCGCCACCCACACCACTTGTTTTCTGGAGAAAGGGTTGTCAGTCAGTTCTCTGAAAGGTCAGATTTCTGCATTATCTATTTTGTTACACAAGCATCTGGCGGATGTGCCAGATTTTCAATCTTTTTGTCAGGCCCTGGTCAGAATCAGGCCTGTGTTTAAACCTCTTGCTCCTCCTTGGAGCCTTAATCTTGTTCTTAAAGTTTTGCAGCAGGCTCCATTTGAGCCAATGAATTCTATAGATATTAAGTTGCTATATTGGAAGGTTTTGTTTCTTATTGCTATCTCTTCTGCTTGGAGAGTTTCGGAACTCTCGGCTTTGCAGTGTGATTCGCCTTACCTTATCTTTCATGCGGATAAGATGGTTCTTCGTACTAAATTAAGGTTTCTTCCTAAAGTGGTTTCAGATAGAAATATTAGTCAGGAAATTGTTGTTTCTTCTCTCTGTGCCAATCCTTCTTCTTAAAAAAGAACATCTTGGATGATATGCATGCTATAAAATTCTACCTACAGGCGACTAAGGATTTTCACCAGTCATCTGCCCTGTTTGTTTGTTTCTCAGTAAAGTGTAAGGGTCAGAAGGCTACTTCTACTTCTCTGTTCCTCTGGTTGAGAAGTATGATTCGTTTTGCTTATGAGACTGCTGGACAGCAGCCTCCTGAGAGAATTACAGCTCATTCCACTAGGGCTGTCTCCTCTTCTTGGGCTTTCAAAGATGAAGCATCTGTGGAACAGCTTTGCAAGGCTGTAACTTGGTCCTCTCTGCATACTTTTTCCAAATTTTCCAAATTTGATACTTTTGCCTCGGCTGAGGCCTCTTCTGGGAGAAAGGTTCTTCAAGTGGTGGTGCCTTCTGTTTAGGTCTGCCTGTCTTGTTCTCCCTCCATGTTCATTCTGTGTCCTCTAGCTTGGGCATAGGTTCCCACTAGTAATTGAATGATGTTGTGGACGCTCCATATCTAAGGAAAGAAAACAAAATTTTTGCTTACCTGATCAATTTCTTTCTTTCTGGATATGGAGAGTCCATGACCCCATCCTTAATTGAGACAGTTATTTTTGACTAAACGTCGGGCACCTCTACACCTTTGTGTTATTCTTTTTCCATTTCCCTTTGGTCAAATGACTGGGGATTATGGGTAGGGGAGTGACACTTAACAGCTTTTCTGTGGTGCTCTTTGCCTCCTCCTGCTGGCCAGGAGTGATATTCCCATTAGTAATTGAATGACGTTGTGGACTCTCCATATCTGGAAAGAAAGAAATGTATCAGGTAAGCATACATTTTGTTTTTTCAATGTTTTCATCATATTTTATTAAAAAAGAATTATAGTAAATTATAAGATATGATGAAAATAATGGTATCTTTAGAAATTCCTTTTAATTGCAAGAAAAATGGTATATTATATGTGTGGGTGCAGTAAGTGAGTATTATCAATTTTTCTTTGTTCTCTAGTTATCTTTATTTGAAAAAGCAGGAATGTAATTTTATTTGCTGGCCCATTTTTGGTTCAGCACCTGACCCAGAAATGGGCCAGCAAATAAACTTACATTCCTGCTTTTTCAAATAAAGATACCAAGAGAACAAAGAAAAAATGACAAAAAAATTATAATTATAATTTTTGTATAATAATAATTTTGTCCTGAGTTTAGAAATACCCAATGTTTACATGTTCTTTGCTTTTTTTGCAAGTTATAGGGCAATAAGTACAAGTAGCACTAATTCCAAACCTTTTTTTTTTTTTCAAAATGAGCGAAATTTACATTGTAACACTGATATCTGTCAGGAATCCATGAATAACCCTTCACTTGTTTATATATTATATTAGTAGACAACCCAAAGTATTGATCTAGGCCCATTTTGGTATTTTTCATGCCACCATTTAACCGCCAAATGCGATCCAATTAAAAAAATCATTAACTTTTTCAAAAACTTTAGGTTCCTCACTGAAATTATTTACAAACAGTTAGTGCAATTATGGCACAAATGGTTGAAAATGCTTCTCTGGGATCCCCTTTGTTCAGAAAAAGCAGACATGTATGACTTTGACATTGCTTTTTGGCAATTAAAAGGCCGCTAAATGCAGCTGCGCACCACACTTGTATTTTGCCCAGCAGTGAAGGGGTTTATTAGGTAGCTTGTAGGGTTAATTTTAGCTTCAGTGTATAGATTACCCTCCCACCTGACACATCACACCCCCTGATCTCTCCCTTATCCCTCTCAAGCAGCTCTCTTCCCTCCCCCACCCCGTAATAATCACCCCCATCTTAAGAAAGTCTGCCAGTACTAAAATAAAAGGCTTTTTTACCTTATTTTATATATAGTTTCTTCAGTGCAGGATCTTCCCTCACCCCCAACCTCCCTGATCCCCCCCCCCCCCCCCCCAAACAGCTCTCTAACCCTCTCCCTCTATCTATTTGCAGCAATCTTAGGTACTGGCAATCTGCCAGTACCCAGTTTGCAGTAAAATTGGGATTAATTTTTGTAAAAAAAATTAATAAAACAATTTTTTCCATAGTATAGCTGCCCCCGCTCAATACTCTACCCACCTCCCCCTCCCAGATCCCTTTTCCAACTATTTTTGCCCTCTCCCTCCTCACTCACTAAAATGTTGCCGTAGCGTATCGGTCCCGCCCACTCCCGGACCTCTGATGGACCGCTCAAGCCTCCTCCCGTCCTTCTCCCGCCCTCTCTAGTTACAGTATGTGCTGCCCACTCGCCACCCTCCTATCCCATGCCACCAACGTTTGGCACCATCACTGGCCTATGCAGAGACGGCCATAGAGTGGCCCTCTCAGCATCGGTTGCTTACCAGAGGGTATTGATGCAATACCCTGAAAGCAGCTGGAAGTGATCACGATCGCTTCCAGCGCTTGAAACCTCTGAGGACGGGAGCACGATAATTAATCAGCCATTACAAATAGCTGATTTTTGCTACCGAGACCTCGCGGTAGCAATTAGCACTCTGAAAATTAACCAGAGATCTAATCTTCTAAAAGTGCCCCAAATGCATTGTAGTTGTTTTATTTAATTGGGGTTTTAAAGTTAGTGGGAGTAAAAAGTGTCTTTACGTTGTGGTCTGTGGGAACTGTGTGTTCCCATAGACCCCAATGTAGATATATATGTATATGCATATATACATATATATTTATCTGGTAATATGTTTATATACACATATTAACACATAAATATATATGTATATATTCATATGCATACAGTATATTTTGAAAAATGCTGCCCATCGCTGCACTATTTATCTCCTTCACTGCGCGAGGTTCTGACACCGTCTGGAGCCCATGGAAGTGTTCTCTTGTGAGCACAATGCTTCCTAGCAATGTGAATGTGAGCTTGCGTTCCCATTGCATTTAACTTGTAAAACCAGTGCACATTATAGTGCGCTAGTATTACAAAGTGAAGTGCTAATATTGCTTGCATGCGAGCGATAATTAGCGCTCCATTAGTAATCTGGGCCATATTGTTTAATATCCCTTTAAGGTCAGTTTATTTATTTTACAACTGAAACTCCTGCATGTTTAGTGGTTTGTGGACTGACAATAATTTCCATGCCTGCATTTAGAGATAAATAAATGCTATTTTCTCAGCTGTCTGTCCTTTAATGAATGGTTATATTGATTGTCTGCGTCATTGTGTATTTTTATGTAAGATATGTATTTATATAATGTTTATTTTAACTGCTCTAGTAATTGAATGAAAGGCTGCCACTGATGACATAACAACTTGCTTACCTTTCTTTGTATATAGCACGGAGTGTTTCTATCATAAGTAACTTACTGAAAAACCCTGTGTTAATGGGTTTTTGTACAAAGAACTTCTTTGGTCATTCATAACTTTTTGATTGATGCTGAAAAAATCTTTCATAGGATGAATTGCTGTAAAGAATCAGGCAGATGCATTTGGTTAGTTTTGAAAGGACAGGGAATCTGAGTTGACCACTTGGGAGATGCTTAATTTCGGCAAATTCATCAGGAAACCTGAAACTAATAGTGTTCATTAGGGTTCATTAATAAAGATCAACAATTATCCTAGAAGGAGCCCAAGGTCTGGCAACTGTACACGAGGCTCAGTTTTAAAGCAGGAGATTAAATACATTAAAAATGTGCAAAACTGAGGGGTGGTGCCGGCCGCAGCTATGATGGCTGTGTAACACCAGAGCTCTGTTAACCAGCTCCACAACACCGCCTAAAACAGCCTCAATTCTCACAAAAATAGCAAAACTTGGGCATATAAATGCCTTTAATATAAGGAACTGCGAGAATCTGACAGGAAAAGCCGTGACCTGTGACAACTAGCTGTGCTACTGGGTATATTTGACATCGCAGCTTGTGTCGCACTCAGAAATTCCACTACAGACCGCAGCACAACGAGCAGCAGTAGAGCTTGGCTTGGGATGCACAAGAAAAGGTAGTACCGCTCAGCCTAAGGAAAGAGGGTAATGTAAAGAAACGAGCAGAAGACACTTATCCCAACACTTGCCCCAAGAGAGAGACTAGTTTAAAGCACAACTCGGCCTCATTATACACAGGCAGGGAAATGCCATTTTACTTTTCAAGGCAGTCGCAGCTAGAGACTGTGTGAACTTGCAATCAGTAAGGGGTACATTGCACCGCAGCCACTGAACTTCATTATACTGCTTGCCTTAGAAAATACAGCACAAAGGCACTGATGAACCTATATGAATGAGACAGGCAGCGGCAGCAACAGCGAGAGGCTAATGCACCTACTGAATAAATTGCGCATCCTCTGACAATTATATTGTGCGCTCTCTGACAATTGCCCTGAGCGGTACCCAACAGAAAGGGCCTGCTCTCTTCCTTACACTTGGAGACTTAACAGTATATGCCTCTTGCCGCAAGTTAGGTATTTCAATATGTTCACCCCAGAGGGTTCTTCCTGAAACCAGCTAAGTAATTTCCTGTAGAACTTATACTAGATGAGCCTGATTATATAAAACCAGTGATCTGTAATATTTGTTCACCCATCGTAGTTGGGCTTTGAGGGTCAGGGCCTGAACACTAGCTGAATTCAAGACAACAACATAACATGAATACTAAGTGCTCAGCAAAGCTTAATAAATTGCCGAAATTGTCCAGCCAAAAAGACAGCCTGGTGGACCAGTTTTTCTCCCCCTCAGGCTCAAAGACCACAACGAACGAAGAAACTAGCAGGTCAACACCACAAAAAAATATGGAGGGCTCCGGAGAGAGTACTTCAGTACCAAATGCTATCCTCTCTATGTTAGCGTCCAAGCAGGACATCGCGGACATTATCCGTTCATGTATACGCGAAGAGATAGCTGAAATAAAACAGGACCTACACTCTATGGGTAATAGAGTGGAGGCATTAGAGGAGTTCTCTGATTACCTGCAAGAAGAAATCAACGTGGTCCAGGATACCACAAACCATCATACAACAATTCTGACTGAATTACACGACAAAATAGAGGACCTCGAGAACCGAAGTCGTCGGAAAAACCTCAGAATACGAGGGGTCCTTGAGTCGGTGTTGCCTAAAGATTTTCCAACTTACCTTCCGTCCCTCTTTGCACATCTCAAGAATATTCCACCCTCCACAGATATCCCTTGGGTCAGAGCCCACAGGGCCCTCAGACCAAAACCCCCTGACACGGCACCTCCAAGAAATATTATTATGAAGTTCAGAAAGTTTGGAGAGAAAGAGGAACTCTTAAACCTCTCTCGCAAAAATCAACCGGTGAAGTTTAGGGGGGTTGTACTCCAATTTTATCAAGATTTGTCACAGCGGACATTGCAGAGGAGAAGAGATCTTGCCCCCTTAACAGCACTCCTCCGTCAAAAGAAAATCCTTTACAGATGGAGATTCCCTTTTCACCTTTACGTCTTACACGAAATAGGAAATTAAACTGCAAGTCTCTAGAGGATATTAATGACTTCTGCTCTGCACTAGAAATTGAACCTCCAGCAGAACTATCTACAGATGAACCTATGAAACCTCCCAAGAAGAGATCAGCCAGAACTAATCCTGGAAATTGGCAACGGATAGTCTCCAAGTCAAGGACCCAACCATCGACTAGGCCCCATGGTTCTCAACTCCAGGACACAACATAGAGAACTTTTTCTTCCACTGGGCTCTCTCTAAACTGAAAACCTAGAACAGCTACATTGACTGTGTCCAACGAGAACTGTGTTTTGGTAATGTATTGCTTTAGATGTATATGCCTAAGTACAACCTTGACATTTCTATTTTCTATATGTTGCTGTTTAGAGCCCGCAGTTAGGGCTGCAGCTAATATAATTTACTTTAATAGACAATTTCTTCTACGATGCTCTACTCTAGGATACAACTTAGAGAATTTTTTCTTCCACTGGGCTTTTTCTAAATTGAAAGCCAAGAGCAGCTGCACTGACTGTGCCCAAAAAGAACTGTGCCAAGGTAATGTATTGTTTTAGATGTATATGCCTAAGTATAACTTTGTCATTTCTGTTCTCTATATGTTGCTGTTAAGAGCTCATAGTCAGGGCTGTAGCTAACTTAATTAACTTCAATAGATAACCCTTTCCTTGATGAAGCTTCGGGTAAGCAAAAATGAGAATAGCAAATACTCCCAAGTTAGTATTAAGACAATATGGCTTATTAGGCGATAGTTAGATTTAATGGTAAATATTTTTGAGAGGAAGCTGGTTATTATCCCCTCTCGTGTAATTAACGTCATATGACATTAAGAGTATTAAGATATTTTTTGGTAAGATATAAGCTATGCTATATGTTTCAATTTTGTTTTTTGTTTACATTGTTATTGTTACGCAATAGGGGCACGGGTTCAGAGACACATACAGAATTTTACATGCAAATACAGAATGTTAAGGAGAGAATTGTTCGCAGTCCCATATATATTTTAATAGGCATGTCCACTCAGACAAACCATGGCCACCAACAATAAAGTTATCACATTGCTCAGCTAGAACACTAGGGGCCTGCACAGAAACGCTCCATAGCTATGCAAGACCTCCGTAGGAAGGGAGGCGATATCCTTTTCTTACAGGAGACACACTTTTTAAAATCCAGGGAACCTAAATATTTTGGTGGTCATTATACACAATGTTTCCATAGCTCATTCGATCATAAGCGTAACGGTGTGAGCATTCTGATAAGCAGGCAGGTTTCATTTACTCCCATACAAACACACACAGACACAGAAGGCAGGTTTCTATGCGTGACTGGCCTACTGTTTGGCACCCCTGTGACACTGGTCAACTTGTACGCTCCTAACACCAAGCAGCTTCCTTTCTTTAAAAAGATTTTTGTGTTGATATTAGATCATGTGATAGGAACACTTTATATAGGAGGGGACTTCAATATCCCTATTCAACCGAACCTTGACACCACAAACCCTAAACCTACAATATCTAAATACGTGGTTAAACAATTATGGAAATTTATGTACGAGCAGACACTGTTTGATATTTGGAGATTTAAACACCCTGAGAGAAGGGACTATACTTTTTTCTTCTCCCCACATCGCTCTTATAGCAGAATCGACTACCAACTCAAAAACCAAAAAGCCCTCACTAATGTCTTGTCCTCAAGACTCTCACACATAGTCTGGTCAGACCATTCTGCAGTACTCACGAAACTTAATTGGCCATCAGCACCAAAAAGCCCTTATCAGTGGAAACTGATTTTTCCCTGATTTTAAAAGTAAGATAGAGAAACTCCTTCCAGAGTATTTCCAATTCAATTCCCTGCCCGAAACAGACCCCTTTGTAGTATGGGAGGCCCACAAGTGCTGTATTAGAGGGAAATTTATAAAATACCAGGCGCATGTCAAGCAGAAAGCACGACTACTATATAAAACATCCACTGACCTACTATCCAAATTAGAATAGGAACACAAGTGAAACCCTACTTCCCCACATATTCTAGCGGATCTTGAAAAGGCTAGGAAAGCGGTCCACGACCTGCTAGTCAAAGAAGCTAACGCATTGGCTTTAAAAACTAAACAAAAATTCTATTTTGAAAGTAATAGAGCGGGAAAGCTTCTTGCACGCTCCCTTAAACTTAAAAAAACTTAAAAATTTTATTCACCAAATAAAAACCCCTACAAATCAGAGGGTAAATACCACCCCAGAAATCCTATCTCAATTCTTGGCATATTACTCTAAACTTTACGACCTCCCGAAAAATAACCCTCACACAGACACAGAAAATTCCATCAAAGCATACCTGTCAGATACCTCTCTTCCACAACTAACAGACACATAGGCAGCAGAACTGGAAGTTCCTTTCTCAACGACAGAAATCCTTGCTGACCTTAAACAGCTATCTACAGGCAAAAGCCCAGGTCCTGATGGATTTACCGTCTCATATTACAAGAAGTTTGGGCCCATCTTACTACCCCACTTATGCTCTATATTCAACATAGCAGACCAGAAGCATTCTTTCCTCTCTTCCATGTTGGAGGCCCACATTTCGGTTATACCCAAGCCCGGTAAATCAACAGATACCCCTTCTAATTTTTGCCCCTATCTCGTTATTAAATGTAGACATCAAACTTTACACGAAACTCATAGCCTCTAGAATTAATAAATTCTTGCCACAATTAATTCACTTAAATCAAGTGGGCTTTGTACAACATAGAGAGGCGAGGGACAACACCATCAAGATCTTAAATTTACTCGAGCATTCTCAAACCCATGCTATTCCCTCAATTTTCCTGGCCATCGATGCCGAAAAGGCCTTCAATAGGTTAGATTGGCTATTTTTAAAATCCACGCTAGCTCGGTTTGGCATGGGCAAGGAACTTATAGGGAAAATCTTTGCTCTTTATCATTCGCCAAAGGCCCGCATCAAACTAAACGACTCCTTATCAGACCCTTTCCCCATTCTGAACGGAACAAGGAAGGGCTGTCCCCATTCCCCTTTACTATTCATTATGGCCATGGAAGTCTTAGCCTCTAAGGTTAGGGAAAATAAAGAAATACACGGGATCCAAATGGGCGACACACACAATACAAAACAACGCTATATGCAGATGACATTTTATTCTCATTAACCTCTCCTCTTCAGTCCCTATCTGTATTATTACCGGTAATAGAGACATATAGTACCCTCTCTAGCTTTAAAATAAATATGCTAAAATTGGAGTTCCTGGGAATTGGGATTACGGATCAAACAGCTAACCAGATCACTGCACAATACCAATTTATGCCAAAACACAATTCCATAAAATACTTGGGGATACAAGTTACAAACTCTAGGGAATCCCTTTTCCAGTTAAATGACCAGAACCTCTTAGAAATGAGTGTTCTGCCTCACTTCCTGTATCTGTTTCAGACTGTACCTATCCAACCTCCCTCACAATATATCAACACAGCACAAGCGTTGGTGAACACTTTCATTTGGGCACACAAAATCCCTAGAATTGCAAAGTCTACACTTTATAGAAATAGAGATAGAGGGGGCCTTGGAGTACCCAACCTCTTATTTTATCAACAAGCGGCACAACTAACTAGAGTGATTGACTGGTGCAAAAATACACATGATAAGGAATGGGTGAAGCTGGAACATGATTTGACCAGCTCAAAAAGCTTGGGGGCATTATGCTGGACATACAGGCAACATAGAAATATGCTACCACTCACTCCTTCACTAGTGACTGACACACTCTCAACCTGGGACAGACTTGCTAGGCCTCAGCGGGGCATATCCACAATCCCCTCACCATTAACCCCCCTGCTTCATAATAATGATTATCCTCCATTCAAACATCTATGGGCGGAAGGCTCATATACTATTGCAGCAGGCGTACCCTGTTATTTAGTGACAGACAGAGGAACCATCTTGACCAAAGCATCCTTAACAGACAAAAATATCACTTATTTTGATAGGTGGTTAGAATACCTCCAATTATCACACTTCCTCTCACACCATAGAGATAAGACCAACTTAGTTAGGAGCCTAAACCCATTTGAGCTTTTATGTCAGTCCTCGCAGGCGGTGAGAGGTACACTCTCTGCGATATACAAAATATTAATTGCCATACATTCTAAAAACCTACCATCATACACCAGAGTCTGGGAATCAGAATTAGGCTTCACTGTCCCTCCAGAAACCTGGGACATCATCTTCCAACAAATGGGTAGAGCACCCTCTTCAATGAGTATAACAGAGACAAATATGAAACTGATGGGGAGATGGTATTTACACCCTAGTAGGCTGGCTAAGATTTATCAACATTCCGACCCCCTCTGTTGGAGAGAATGCAAACAGGTTGGTACACTATACCACATCTGGTGGGATTGCCCCATATCCCAACCATATTGGCATGATATTCATAGGGAGATTCAGAGAGTCCTCTCTCAGGAAATCCCTTTTGACCCATTAACAATATTATTTAATAAGCCACCCAAGATTAAGTGCAAGTACAAGTCTACTTTATTATACATCATGCTTAGCAGCGCAACACAACTAGTTCCAAGATTATGGAAACAACGTAGAATCCCGTCCAAAATAGAATGGACACAAAATGTCACAATCCTCCTGTCCCTAGAAAGATATCACTACCTCAACACTAACAGAATGGACTTTTATTGTGCAATGTCCCTATACTGGGAAACATATATTCATGCAGACGATAGGACCCCTTCCCAAAAAAATAACTCCAACACAACTCTTCCACATTAAATCATTTACCAGAAGAATAGGGACTTACAGGCTTTGATCTGAACCCGTGCCTTACATAATTACATAATTACATGATTTCATAATTACACAATTACATAATAACATTATATGATAACATCATGTGACGTCATATAGCATCATGTAGCATCGCATGATATCATATAACATCATATAGCATCATATGACAATAAATAATATGGTGTGGTGTGGTGTAGTGCATGGTGTTGTAGTATGGTATAAAATATTCTGCAAATGAATAAATTGGTGTGTAATATGTGATATAATGTTATGCCTTGTTGTACGGTGCTCTTTATTGTGATTTGTATTATATATTCTCCAATCTGTATGTAATCACCGCTTGTGTGAGAGAAGCGTAACAAAGTTTATATGTTTATATGTTTTGAAATTTACTGTTACGTTCCGGAAAAAAGAAAAAACCTACAAGATTTAGTTCTCAAGAAAAGTTCTTCTTCTTTACAACATCATGGACTATAGTACTTTAAAATCTGGACAGTTTTGGTCCAACTTTTATTTTATTTTATCATTTATCCATTATTCAAATGTATTATTATGTATGTCAGAATGGCTTTTCCTGCAAATGTCAATCATTTTCTTTCTTTATTTTATTAATAAAGCTTGTTGAAAAAAAAAATGTGCAAAACTGACTGTAAGAAAAGAAAGCAAACAATAGTTGTTCTGCCCTCCTTACACGTAGCTTAGATATAGTTAAACAGAAAGCTAAACTCTCCTCCCTTAACAACTCATTGAGGCAGGCACAAGGTTCTTTTCATTCAACTTTTATTGTGGGGAAGTTAGAGTAAAACTGGAAAAAGAGAATAACATTCAATCAGTATATACAATACACAAACTGTACAGTCCTAGCGCACAAGTCTAACTAGGGAAAATAAATATGGGCGTACCAGAGATGCTACTGTTAGGCTGATGAAAGAATGGCAGCTGTATATTTCTGGTATCCTCCTGATGTGCTGATGCAAGCAAAATGGCTGCTGGAAACTAAACTGTTTTTGAGACTTAGGGGTTTATCATCGGTCTGTCCGTTAACCCCCCTATAGCGCAGCCATTACAAGTTTTCAAACAGCTGGCTTGTGCTTGCGATATGGTGCTTTTAAGCTCCATACAGCACAAAAGTCAAGCACTGTTTTGACGTGCCCGTGCACGCTTTCCCCATAGACATCAATGGGGAGAGTGGGTCAGAAAAAGTCTGATACCTTCAATCGCGGAAAGAAAAGCTCTGTAACGCAGCCCCATTGATGTCTATGGGGAAGAAAAACTAACGTTTAAACCTAACACCCTAACATAAACCCCACGTCTAAACACCACTAATCTGCTGCCCCAGACATCTCCGCCTACAGTTATTAACCCCTAATCTGCCGCTCCCGATATCGCCGCCACCTAAATAAAGTTAATAACCCCAAATATGCTGCTCCCGATATCGCCACCACTATATTAAAGTTATTAACCCCTATTCTGCCGCACCCCAACATCCCCGCCACTATATTAAAGTCATTAACCCCTATTCCACCTCTCCCCGACATCTCCACCACTAAATAAAGGTATTAATCCCTATACCTCTGGCCTCCTACATCACTACCACTATAAACCTATTAACCCCTAAACTGCCAGCCACCCCACATGGCAACAACCTAAATTAAACTATATTAACCCCTAAACCTAACCCTAACGTAACCCTAAGTTTAACCCTAACCCTAATGTAACCCTAACACCCCCTAACTTTAACATACTTAAAATAGATTTTAGCAGCTCTAATTTCTATTGGCTGATTCAAATTTCTCAGCCAATAGGAATGCAAGGGACGCCATTTTAAAATGGCTCCCTTGCATTGAAGATTCAGTGTACGGCGGCGACCGTATGAAGAGGATGCTCCACGTGGGATATCTTCAGGATGGACCTACTCCGTGCCGCCGGGATCAAGATAGAAGATGCCGTCTGGATGAAGATAGAAGAGGCCGCCTGGATGAAGACTTCTCGCTGCCTGGATGAGGACTTCGCCACCTGGGTATTATAATAGGAATAATTTTTATTGTTTTGTATAATTTCGTTTGTTATTTTTTGTAATAGTAGTTTTTTTTATTTTTTGTAATTTTAGTGTTTTTTATTTTTTGTAATGTTAGGTTTTAGTGTAAGGCAGGTTAGGTTTTATTTCACAGGTAAGTTTGTATTTATTTTAACTAGGTAGTTAGTAAATAGTTAATAACTAACTAGTCTACCTAGTCTTACCTAGGGTAAGGTTTAGGGGTTATTAGTTTAATTTAGTTTATTGCGATGTGGGGAGCTTTCGTTTAGGGGTTAATAGTTTACTTTAGTATATTTTGTTGTGGGGGGCTTGCGGTTTAGGGGTTAATAGGTTTATTTTAGTGGCGGCAGTGTAGGGCTTAATAACTTTAGTACAGTGGGGTCGATGTGGCTGGACGGCAGATTAGGAGTTAATAATATTTAAATAGTGTTTGCGATGCGGGAGGGCGGCGGTTTAGGGGTTAGTAACTTTATTATAGTGGTGACAATGTCGGGGAGTGGCGGAATAGTGGTTAATAATTATTTTTAGTGGCGGCAATGTCGGGAGCGGCAGATTATGAGTTAACAAGTTTAATATAGTATTTTGCGATAAGGGAGGGCCTCGGTTTTAGGGGTTAATAGATAGTTTTTGGGTTTTTATTGTACTTTGTAACACTTTATTTATGAGTTTTATGTTACAGTTTTGTAGCATAAAACTCATAACTACTGCTTTTAGATTGCGGAATGGATCTTGTCAGTATAGGGTGCAACACAAATTTTTTAGCCTGACCGCAAAACTCGTAATGGCAGCGTTATGGAAGTCCCATGAAAAAACATAGGCCTAGATTTGGAGTTTGGCGGTAGCCGTGAAAACCAGCGTTAGAGGCTCCTAACGCTGGTTTTAGGCTACCGCCGGTATTTGGAGTCAGTCAAAAAAGGGTCTAACGCTCACTTTTCAGCCGCGACTTTTCCATACCGCAGATCCCCTTACGTCATTTGCGTATCCTATCTTTTCAATGGGATCTTTCTAACTCCGGTATTTAGAGTCGTGGCTGAAGTGAGTGTTAGAAATCTAACGACAAAACTCCAGCCGCAGAAAAAAGTCAGTAGTTAAGAGCTTTCTGGGCTAACGCCGGTTCATAAAGCTCTTAACTACTGTGCTCTAAAGTATACTAACACCCATAAACTAGCTATGTACCCCTAAACCGAGGTCCCCCCACATCGCCGACACTCGATTCAATTTTGTTAACCCCTAATCTGCTGACCGCCACCTACGTTATACTTATGTACCCCTAATCTGCTGCCCCTAACACCGCCGACCCCTATATTATATTTATTAACCCCTAACCTGCCCCCCACAACGTCGCCGCCAGCTACCTACAATAATTAACCCCTAATCTGCCGTCCGCACGCCGCCGCCACCTACATTATAGCTATGTACCCCTAATCTGCTGCCCCTAACACCACCGACCCCTATATTATATTTATTAACCCCTAATCTGCCCCCCTCAACGTCCCCTCCACCTGCCTACACTTATTAACCCCTAATCTGTTGAGCGGACCGCACCGCTACTATAATAAAGTTATTAACCCCTAATCCGCCTCACTAACCCTATAATAAATAGTATTAACCCCTAATCTGCCCTCCTCCCTAACTTCAAACATTAACCCCTAATCTGCCCACTGGAGCTCACCGCTATTCTAATAAATGTATTAACCCCTAAAGCTAAGTCTAACCCTAACACTAACACCCCCCTAAGTTAAATATAATTTAAATCTAACGAAATTAATTAACTCTTATTAAATAAATTATTCCTATTTAAAGCTAAATACTTACCTGTAAAATAAATCCTAATATAGCTACAATATAAATTATAATTATATTATAGCTATTTTAACCAGGTACAATAGCTAATAAATAGTTAAGAACTATTTAATAGCTAAAATAGTTAAAATAATTACAAAATTACCTGTAAATTAAATCCTAACCTAAATTACAATTCAACCTAACACTACACTATCAATAAATTAATTAAATAAAATACCTACAATTACCTACAATTAAACCTAACACTACACTATCAATACATTAATTAAATACAATATCTATAAATAAATACAATGAAATAAACTAACTAAAGTACAAAAAATAAAAAAGAACTAAGTTACAAAAAATAAAAAAATATTTACAAACATCAGAAAAATATTACAACAATTTTAAACTAATTACACCTACTCTAAGCCCCCTAATAAAATAACAAAGACCCCCAAAATAAAAAAATGCCCTACCCTATTCTAAATTACTAAAGTTCAAAGCTTTTTTACCTTACCAGCCCTGAACAGGGCCCTTTGCGGGGCATGCCCCAAGAAATTCAGCTCTTTTGCCTGTAAAATAACACATACAATACCCCCCCCAACATTACAACCCACCACCCACATACCCCTAATCTAACCCAAACCCCCCTTAAATAAACCTAACACTAAGCCCCTGAAGATCTTCCTACCTTGTCTTCACCTCACCGGGTATCACACCGATCCGTCCTGGCTCCGATATCTTCATCCAATCCAAGAGGGGGCTAGACATCCATCATCCGACGGCTGAAGAAGTCCAGAAGAGGGTCCAAAGTCTTCATCCTATCCGGGAAGAAGAGTAGATCCGGACCGGCAACCATCTTCTTCCAAGCGGCATCTTCTATCTTCATCCGATGAGGACCGGCTCCATCTTGAAGACCTCCACCGCGGACCCATCTTCTTCCAACGACAACTTCCCGACGAATGACGGTTCCTTTAAGGGACGTCATCCAAGATGGCGTCCCTCGAATTCCGATTGGCTGATAGGATTCTATCAGCCAATTGGAATTAAGGTAGGAATATTCTGATTGGCTGATGGAATCAGCCAATCAGAATCAAGTTCAATCCGATTCCTACCTTAATTCCGATTGGCTGATAGAATCCTATCAGCCAATCGGAAATTCGAGGGACGCCATCTTGGATGACGTCATTTAAAGGAACCGTCATTCGTCGTCTAGTCGTCGGTTGAAGAGGATGTTCCGCGTCGGCTTGGAAGAAGATGGTTCCGCTCCGCTCCAGAAGAAAGAAGATTGAAGATGCGGATTGATAGAAGACTTTATCCAGATGATGGACTTACGACTTCAGCCCGAGGATGGATTTCTTCAGTCGCCGCTTGGATCCAGACTTCAGCCCGAGGATGGACGTCGCTCTTCAGCCCCCCGCTTGGGCTTGGATCAACACTTCCGAGGCTTGGATCAAGACTTCCGAGGACGGATCGGTGAACCTGGCAGGGTGAAGATAAGGTAGGAAGATCTTCAGGGGCTTAGTGTTAGGTTTATTTAAGGGGGGTTTGGGTTAGATTAGGGGTATGTGGGTGGTGGGTTGTAATGTTGGGGGGGGGGGTATTGTATGTTTTTTTTTTTACAGGCAAAAGAGCTGAATTCTTTGGGGCATGCCCCGCAAAGGGCCCTGTTCAGGGCTGGTAAGGTAAAAGAGCTTTGAGCTTTTGTAATTTAGAATAGGGTAGGTCATTTTTTTATTTTGGGGGGCTTTGTTATTTTATTAGGGGGCTTAGAGTAGGTGTAATTAGTTTAAAATTGTTGTAATATTTTTCTAATGTTTGTAAATATTTTTTTATTTTTTGTAACTTAGTTCTTTTTTATTTTTTGTACTTTAGTTAGTTTATTTCATTGTATTTATTTGTAGATATTGTATTTAAATAATTTATTGATACTGTAGTGTTAGGTTTAATTGTATGTAATTGTAGGTATTTTATTTAATTAATTTATTGATAGTCTAGTGTTAGGTTTAATTGTAACTTAGGTTAGGATTTATTTTACAGGTAATTTGTAATTATTTTAACTATTTTAGCTATTAAATAGTTATTAACTATTTAATAGCTATTGTACCTGGTTAAAATAAATACAAAGTTACCTGTAAAATAAATATAAATCCTAAAATAGCTATAATATAAATATAATTTATATTGTAGCTATATTAGGATTTATTTTACAGGTAAGTATTTAGCTTTAAATAGGAATAATTTATTTAATAAGAGTTAATTAATTTCGTTAGATTTAAATTATATTTAACTTAGGGGGGTGTTAGTGTTAGGGTTAGACTTAGCTTTAGGGGTTAATACATTTATTAGAATAGCGGTGAGCTCCAGTCGGCAGATTAGGGGTTAATGTTTGAAGTTAGGTGTCGGCGATGTTAGGGAGGGCAGATTAGGGGTTAATACTATTTATTATAGGGTTAGTGGGGCGGATTAGGGGTTAATAACTTTATTATAATAGCGGTGCAGTCCGGTTGGCAGATTAGGGGTTAATAAGTGTAGGCAGGTGGAGGTGATGTTGTGGGGGGCAGATTAGGGGTTAATAAATATAATATAGGGGTCGGCGGTGTTAGGGGCAGCAGATTAGGGGTACATAGGGATAATGTAAGTAGCGGCGGTTTACGGAGCGGCAGATTAGGGGTTAATAATAATATGCAGGGGTCAGCGATAGCGGGGGCGGCAGATTAGGGGTTAATAAGTGTAAGGTTAGGGGTGTTTAGACTCGGGGTACATGTTAGAGTGTTAGGTGCAGACGTAGGAAGTGTTTCCCCATAGCAAACAATGGGGCTGCGTTAGGAGCTGAACGCGGCTTTTTTGCAGGTGTTTTTTTTCAGCTCAAACAGCCCCATTGTTTCCTATGGGGGAATCATGCACGAGCACGTTTTTGAGGCTGGCCGCGTCCGTAAGCAACTCTGGTATCAAGAGTTGCAGTTGCGTTAAATATGCTCTACGCTCCTTTTTTGGAGCCTAACGCAGCCTTTCTGTGGACTCTCAATACCAGAGTTATTTTAAAGGTGCGGCCAGAAAAAAGCCAGCATTCGCTACGCGGGTCGTTACCGACAAAACTCTAAATCTAGCCGATAATGTTTACGAGTGTGGGACTGACATTGCGTTACAGGCTAAAAGGCTTGCGATACAGCTATACCGACAAAACTCCGCACCGGCTGGTTCTTGGAAGAAGAAGAGGTCCCGCTTGGAAGAAGAATTCTCCGTCTGGAACAGGACCTTCTCCGCTGGTCTTCAGGACAGGTAAGGACCACTTGGGGGTTAGACTTAGGTTTTTTTTAAGGGGGGATCGGGTGGGTTTTAGAGTAGGGGTGTGTGGGTGGTGGGTTGTAATGTGGGGGGGTGTTCTTTTTTTTTTACAGGTAAACGAGCTGATTACTTTGGGGCAATGCCCTGCAAAAGGCCCTTTTAAGGGCTGGTAATAGAGCTGATTACTTTTGTAATTTAGGTTAGGGAAATTTTATTATTTTGGGGGGCTTTTTTATTTTATTAAGGGGCTTAGATTAGGTGTAATTAGCTTAAAATTCTTGTAATATTTTTTTATTTTTTATAATTTAGTGTTTATTTTTTTGTAATATAGTTTAGTTTATTTAATTGTATTTTAGTTTAGATAATTGTAGTTTATTTAATTAATTTAATGATAGTGTAGTGTTAGGTGTAATAGTAACTTAGGTTAGGATTTATTTTACAGGTAATTTTGTAATTATTTTAACTAGGTAGCTATTAAATAGTTATTAACTATTTAATAGCTATTGTACCTAGTTAAAATAAATACAAAGTTACCTGTAAAATAAATATAAACCCTAAAATAGCTACAATGTAATTATTAATTATATTGTAGCTATCTTAGGCTTTATTTTATAGGTAAGTATTTAGTTTTAACTAGGAATAATTTAGTTAATAATATTAATATTATTTAGATTTATTTAAATAATAATTAAGTTAGGGGGTGTTAGGTTTAGACTTTGGTTTAGGGGTTAATATAGTTAATATAGGTGGCGGTGGTGTAGGGGGCTCAGATTAGGGGTTAATATATTTATTATAGGTGGCGGCGGTGTAGGGGGTTCAGATTAGGGGTTAATATAGTTAATATAGGTGTCGGCGGTGTAGGGGGCTCATATTAGGGGTTAATATATTTAATATAGGTGCCGGCGGTGTAGGGGGCTCATATTAGGGGTTAATATATTTAATATAGGTGCCGGCGGTGTAGGGGGCTCAGATTAGGGGTTAATATAGTTAATGTAGGTGGCGGCGGTGTAGGGGGGGTCAGATTAGGGGGTAATACATACAATATAGGTGGCGGAGGTGTAGGGGGGGTCAGATTAGGGGGTAATACATATAAAATAGGTGGCAGCGGTGTAGGGGGATCAGATTAGGGGTTAATACATATAATATAGGTGGCGGCGGGGTCCAGGAGCGGCGGCTTAGGGGTTAATACATATCTTGTTAGGAGTGAGAGGGGGGAGGGATAGAGGCGTATGTGTGTCGGGGCTATTTTTGGGAGGCGTGTTAGACAGTTATGGGATATTTTATACTTTAGTTCGTTTTTTTAGGCAGCGGCAGTTTCTAAAGTGCCGTAAGTCACTGGCGACTCCAGAAATTTGTACTTACACTTATTTCTGGACATTGCTAGTTAGTCCGACTTACGGCACTTTAGCAACTGTCGGCGCCGTATATGTGATAGCCCGATGTGCGAGGTGAAACTACGGGCGGTGCAGGTTTCCACACTTGTGCCGAAACCTGTGCCGTATATCGGATCGCGCCCCTGGTGAGCCATTATCAAAAGGGATTGTTGTCTGCCATTTGTAATTCTAGAAACAATTGTTTAAATAGATATTTCTTATGACCACTATTTGCTATTGTTACATAGTGCTCTGCTAGAAACCCAGTAAATACAACTTCAGATTTTGTTAAACTCTAGCGAATTCTGATCCTAGAGCAGGAAAAAAAAAAAAAAATGACAACAAAGATTTGAAATGTTGGATGGCCCTGAAGGAACCTGCATGTTTTTTTACACCTATATGTTGGATGACATTATTTTACAACCGTGGCTACAAGGAGAGATGTGTGACGTTCCTGTCATTCATTGTTTTGCTTTTTTTGTATTTAAACTATTTCTATATACCTGCTTTACTAAAGTATTAGCAGAAAGTGTAAGAGTGCACTTGGGAAACAAAAATGATGTGCTACCTAATGGATCACATATTTTAACCCAGAGTGTCAGTGCGAAGTGTCACATGAAGTGCAAAAAAACAACAAATTACTTAAAGGGATACAAAAAAAACCAAAATGTCTTGTTTTTCAGACAGAACATACAATTTAAAAAAGTTTCCAGTTTACTTGTATTATCAAATTTGCTTTGTTCCCATGGTATACTTTGTTGAAGAGATACATAGGTACAGGGAGTGCAGAATTATTAGGCAAATGAGTATTTTGACCACATCATCCTCTTTATGCATGTTGTCTTACTCCAAGCTGTATAGTCTCGAAAGCCTACTACCAATTAAGCATATTAGGTGATGTGCATCTCTGTAATGAGAAGGGGTGTGGTCTAATGACATCAACACCCTATATCAGGTGTGCATAATTATTAGGCAACTTCCTTTCCTTTGGCAAAATGGGTCAAAAGAAGGACTTGACAGGCTCAGAAAAGTCAAAAATAGTGAGATATCTTGCAGAGGGATGCAGCACTCTTAAAATTGCAAAGCTTCTGAAGCGTGATCATCGAACAATCAAGCGTTTCATTCAAAATAGTCAACAGGGTCGCAAGAAGCGTGTGGAAAAACCAAGGCGCAAAATAACTGCCCATGAACTGAGAAAAGTCAAGCGTGCAGCTGCCAAGATGCCACTTGCCACCAGTTTGGCCATATTTCAGAGCTGCAACATCACTGGAGTGCCCAAAAGCACAAGGTGTGCAATACTCAGAGACATGGCCATGGTAAGAAAGGCTGAAAGACGACCACCACTGAACAAGACACACAAGCTGAAACGTCAAGACTGGGCCAAGAAATATCTCAAGACTGATTTTTCTAAGGTTTTATGGACTGATGAAATGAGAGTGAGTCTTGATGGGCCAGATGGATGGGCCCGTGGCTGGATTGGTAAAGGGCAGAGAGCTCCAGTCCGACTCAGACCCCAGCAAGGTGGAGGTGGAGTACTGGTTTGGGCTGGTATCATCAAAGATGAGCTTGTGGGGCCTTTTCGGGTTGAGGATGGAGTCAAGCTCAACTCCCAGTCCTACTGCCAGTTTCTGGAAGACACCTTCTTCAAGCAGTGGTACAGGAAGAAGTCTGCATCCTTCAAGAAAAACATGATTTTCATGCAGGACAATGCTCCATCACACGCGTCCAAGTACTCCACAGCGTGGCTGGCAAGAAAGGGTATAAAAGAAGAAAATCTAATGACATGGCCTCCTTGTTCACCTGATCTGAACCCCATTGAGAACCTGTGGTCCATCATCAAATGTGAGATTTACAAGGAGGGAAAACAGTACACCTCTCTGAACAGTGTCTGGGAGGCTGTGGTTGCTGCTGCACGCAATGTTGATGGTGAACAGATCAAAACACTGACAGAATCCATGGATGGCAGGCTTTTGAGTGTCCTTGCAAAGAAAGGTGGCTATATTGGTCACTGATTTGTTTTTGTTTTGTTTTTGAATGTCAGAAATGTATATTTGTGAATGTTGAGATGTTATATTGGTTTCACTGGTAAAAATAAATAATTGAAATGGGTATATATTTGTTTTTTGTTAAGTTGCCTAATAATTATGCACAGTAATAGTCACCTGCACACACAGATATCCCCCTAAAATAGCTATAACTAAAAACAAACTAAAAACTACTTCCAAAACTATTCTGCACTCCCTGGAGGTGTCTGGAGCACTAGATCACAGGAAATAGTTGCAAATGAGCTTATGTCGCTGCTTTTCAACAAAAGATGCCAAGAGAAAAAAAGAAGATTTGATAATAGAAGTATATTAGAAAGTTGTTTAAAATTATGTGGGTTTCAAAGGATGAAATCTTGGTCACTTTTTATAAACTAAACCCTATTTCTATTATTAGGACACTAGAATCAGTGCACTGTAAACACTACACATTATTGACGCTTAAACAAATATGTAAGCTAGCATATTTTAAGAATATAAATAAAAACACTCTGAGTAAAAGGCTGAGAGTAAGGGGTAGATTTAACAAATGTTGAACGGCATGATCTGCTGTAGCGGCTTATGTCCGCCCAACATCACTAAATGCCAACAGCATAGGCTGTCTGCATTTAACATTGCACAAGCATTTCTGGTAAAATGCTTGTGCAATGCCACCCCCTGCACATTTGAGAACAATCGTCCACTAGCAGGGGGTGTTAATTATCCCGATCATATACGATCGGATGATTGCTGTCCTGGAGTAGATTGCAGCATCCACTGCTTGAAAAATCTACCCCTAAGTCTCTTTTTCCTCTCTGAATACAAACACTGATCCACAAATGTTTGCATTATGTGTAGTAAAAAAAAATTGAACTATACTTTTATTATTTATTTTGTCCAATTTTCCTTTAATTTAACTAAATTTGTGGGCTTTTATCTGAGTTTCTATAAAGAAATGGCACCTCCATGATGAAATGTAGGTTTACCTTTTTTTAATCTTTGATGCTGAGGACAATTATGGACAAGCAAAGTGTGCAAACAATGGACTTTAAAGGGACATTAAAGAGTAAATACATTTTATAAGCATAGCATCGAGGTTGGTCCCCACCTACATTTCAGTGTTTGCATGTTTGCAGATAACTGCAGTGTAACCTCGGTTCCAAAATGGCGCCAACCATAATTAGGGCTAGATTACGAATGGCGTGCTAACCATTGTGTATAAGCAATATTGTATTTATTGCACCTGTTTTATGGATTGCTAACTATTGCAAGCAAGCAATATCGGATTTATTGCACCTGTATTACAGGTTGAAAGTAAATGCGATTGCTTGAGCGCAATTGAATTTAACACTTTCTGGACAGCGCGACTTCAGAGCTCTGGTTAACTGTTACGCAGGTTAAAAATACAATTAAAAGTACAGTTACACTCATAATAACACTGTCTAATAAAAATAAATTGCATTAATAAATTATAAGGGCTCAAATATATGAGGTCTCATATACATATTTGTGTCTAAATATATATGTATATATATATATATATATATATATATATATGTGTGTGTGTACATATGTATTTATATTTGTATATATTAACAGACATATATATATATATACTTAATTATACTTAATTATTGATAATATCAATTTCTAAGAATAATTTTATGTGTGTGTGTTTGTTTATGTATTTAATACAAACATATTTATATTTGTACTTGTAAATATAAAATTATATTTTGCATATGCAACTGTACACACACAAATACACAAACACGCACATATGCACATTTGTACACATGCACACACAGTTTTAATTTTGAGCACTCATGTCATTATCCAACATGTGTGCACTGCAGTGGTAAAAACCTGATAGCGCTGTCTCCTGCTGGAGTCATCTCATGCTGCTTTATTGACTTGATTTGCACATACCTAGTTCCACAATATATTGTAAATATATTGTAAATGTGGGATTGCAAATTATGTGGAGGGGTCTGATTGCGGTCCCCCTCCTCCCCCCTTTTTTCTCAGCCCCTTTCCTTTCCCCTCCTCCCTCTGCCCCCCTTCCCTCCCTCCCCCTTCTTCTCAGCCCTCTTTTCATTCCCCCCTTTTTTCATCATCTGGGGGGGTATGCCCGATTTGGTGGGATATTAACTCTTTTCTTTCTAGTCCTACAGGAGTCGGGCGAGCTTGAGAGGAGGGCCGTGATGGCCGCTCAGGAGGAGAGGGAATCCTTTCAGGAGCTGTGGATGGAGCCCCCTCTGGAGCTGGAGGCTAGTGGCACCTTTGAAGTAGAGGAGGAGGATCCACAGGAGGGTCAACGGGACCAGTGACGGCGGGTCAGGTAGGAGAGATGTCTACCCTGGCAGCTTTAACAGTAATTTTCTCCTCAACGGAGTGATAGGGGGCTGGGGCAGGAAGGGGGGGGAGTGTGTTAGGGGCAGGTAGTAAGGGAGGGGGAGGGACGGGCTGGAGGGTAGGGTATTCACATCCTCCCCTTCTATGCAGTCTGCAGCACCAAGAGTGGGACCAGATCATGGTCGGGCCCTGGCGGCGGGCCCGGGACCTTCAGGTGATGGCAGGAGATCACGGTCCACATTAAGGAGGCCAGCACGGGCAGTGGAGGCACTCTCCCCCACTTGGGCCAGGGTTGATTGGTCACCAGGCAGGAGCAGGTGGGCTAAAGGGCATTCGCCCGTGAGGAGAGGCAGTGTCAGACGAGAGCTGGAGGTCAACAGAAGGGAGCATGACAGAGGTAGAGGGGCTAGCAGACATGCTAGGGGACTGAGCAGGAGTGACGCAGGCATTCAGGCAGGGCCAGTGGAAGGACCAGTAATGGCGGGGCCACCTGCAAGTGAGAAGGCATCTGGGGATACATCGGGAGTGAATGCCATGCAGAGTGGAGAGAGGGAGAGACGTTGTTGTTGGGTCTGAAGGTTTTGATTGCTGCGCTAGAGAAGAAAGGGCAGGCAACATCGGTGGCAGCGGCTTGGGGTCCGGTGGGGGGCCAGTCGGTAGCAGTGACAGTACTGGAGGTGCGGGGGACCATCGCAGGGGTGGCGGCGGTGTCTGGGAGCGGCTATTGCCTGAAGGTTCTGTAGGACGCGTTGTGACTCCCGTGCTTGTGCTCAGTAGGGCCGTTGGGGATCCACTAAGTCAGGAGATAAAGGAGATGGTTTGGAAGAGGGTGTTCTTGGAGATCTTTGCATTGCTTCCTATGGACCAGGTAGTGGAGGTTAAGGAGGATGAGAAGGACAAGACCAAGAAGGAGGAGGATGAGAGGAAGAAGCTGTACCGAAAGTTGCCAAAAACATTTGGTAATTGGTCAAAGGCCTTTTGCATTTTGGCCAGTGTGATAGGGGAGAAATTGCCTGACCAGTGTTCAGTGTTATTCTGTTACCTGGAAGAAATTGACCCGGAGTTAGTATCAGTGAAGTACGCATCTTTTGACAGGGCGGTGGCGGTGGTGAGGGTGGCTGGCCGGGGAGCATTGTTGTCTAAATTAGACATGGAGTCGGCATTCAGACTGTTACCAGTACACCCCACGTGCCACCACCTGCTGGGATGTCTATTTGAGGGTTCCTTCTTTGTGGACCTATGCTTGCCGATGGGCTGCTCGATTTCCTGTTCATATTTTGAGAAGTTTAGCTCATTCATGGATTGGGTGGTAAGGCAGAAGTCTGGGCTATCGTCAATGGTGCATTACCTGGACGATTTTCTTTTTGTGTGCCCAGCTGGGTCGGGGGATTGCGAGAGGCTGGTGAGCTTATTTGGAGAGGTGGCGGAGATGTTCAGGAGCCCGGTGGCGCAGGAGAAGTCGGAAAGCCCGGTGACCTCTGAGTTTTCTGGGGATCCAGTTGGACATGGTGAAGATGGAGTATAGACTGCCCGAGGATAAGCTGAGGGACTTGAAAGCGACAATACACTATGCCATAGGTAGGAAGAAGATCACTTTGCGGAGGTTGCAATCTCTTATAGGTAAGCTGAACTTTGCGTGCAGGATTATCCCGGTGGGGAGGGCTTTCTGCCGGAAGCTGTCATTGGCCATTGCGGGGTCCCCGGACCCGCATCACTTTGGAGCTGAAGGAGGACCTGCGAGTATGGGGCATATTTTTGGAAGAGTTCAGCGGGAGGTTGCTGTTCCAGGAGCTAGGTTGGATGGACGACAAGTTGTATTTATTTACTGATGCATTGGGGGCCAACAGTTTCGGGACTTTCTTGGATGGTTGATGGTGCGCGGAGGCATGGCTGGTGGATTGGGCCGGGCTGGGGTTGACGAAGAACTTAACTTTCCTCGAGATTTTCCCCTTGGTGGTGGTGTTGTGTGTATGGGCTGATGTATTGCAAAAAACAAAAGAGTATGCTTCCATTCTGAAAACTTGGGAGTGGTATCTGTGGTTAAAAGGTTGTCGGCTTCATCCCCCCAGTCGGCCAGCTGTTGAGGGTGTTTGTGCTGGAATGCTTGCGGAATAATGTATCATTTAGAGTGGTGCATGTTCCGGGCAAGTTAAATGTTATTGCTGAGGGAGCGACATATCCGAGGAAGATGTGGCAATTGGGTTAAAAGTGATAGCTGATCTGGTGCGGGAACCTTAGCCCCGAGCACTTTAAGGGCGTATGTCCAGGTGTGGGCACGGTGGCTTTCTTTGACAAGAAACGGGCTGGTGCAGTGGGACAGGGGCGTTAACTTGGAGATGTTGCTGAGGTGTATTAGGGCTTGGGGAAACGAGTGGCTGTCGCCGTCGGAGGTCAAACAGTGCATGGCGGCCCTAGCATTTTTGTTTGACTTCTTAGTAAGGATGGCGGTTAGAGGACTGTGCAGAGGGAGACGAGTGGTGGACAGCAGGAGGCCGGCTGCTTTTTTCCTGTTATGGGAGGTAGTGGGTTGTCTACCAAGGGTATGCTGCTCAGATTTTGAGGTGCTGTTGTTCAAGATGGCATTTACGCTGGCTTTCTTTGGAGCATTTAGGCTTTCAGAATTGGTGGCTAGGAACAAGAGAGTTCCAGGGGGGCTGATGAGAGGGGACGTGGTGGTGAGAGAGGGGGAAGTGGAGCTATGGGTGAGTAGATCCAAGATGGATCAGGAAGGTAAGGGGATGTTAATCCGTTTATGAGGGATTTCCAGGCAGTGTTGCCCAGTGGAGGTGATTCGGGTGTTCGTGGGGCGGAGACCGGTGGGTGAGGGTCAATTTCTCATTCACGGGGATGGGTCCTTACTATCCAGATTTCAGTTTGTGGCAGTATTCAGGAAAGCGTTGCGGCTTCTGGGTTTAGAGGGGTCGGAATTCAGGTCGCACTCGTTTAGGATTGGGGCTGCGATGGAGGCTGCATGTTTGGGTGTGGATGCATCAGTGATTAAATGTATGGGAAGATGGAGATCTGCGAGATTATGGGGATATGTGCGACCATGGCTGCGGGTGTGAGGATCACTAGACGGTGTTATTTTGTTTTTGTAGGTCCGGTGAGATGCTGGCTGGTGGGATACTCGTACATTTACGGGGCGAGGAAAGCTGCAACGGTGAAAGAGGACAGCATTCAACTGGGGTTGCCTAGGGAAAGAGTTCTGTTGAAATGGTTCAGGGTTCGGGGCATAAAATGGGATCAGGTGGTGGGTAAGGTGGTGGATCATGCGAGGTGCTTCTCCCCTCCTCAGATTCTAGTGGTGCATGCAGGGGGAACGATTTGGGTTTTGTGTTGCAAAAAGAGTTGGTGGAAAGAATGAAGGTGAGTTTGGACTGGGTGCTGCAATTGTTCCCAGGTTTGCTGATTGTGTGGTCGGAGATCGAGAGTAGGGTTGTGTGGAGGGCAGCCTGGGATGTAAAGAAATTGGAGGGTTCCGGACAGAAGGTGAATAGGACTATCTCTAGTCATGTGAGAAAGCTGGGTGGTTTTGGTTTGAGGCATGTGGAATTTGAGGGTGAGTGAGGGAGATGCTTCTATTTGAAGGATGGGGTGCACCTCAATGAGGTGGGGTTGCACTTGTTCAATTTTACTATCAAGGAGGGTAGTGAAAAGGCCTTGGTGGGTTTGGGCGGTGCTCGGCCTGCGGGCCGAGCAGTGGCGGGGTGCTTGCGCTAGTCTCTAGAGGTTAATGCCTAAGAGGAATTGACGGGAACCCCCTACTAGGATAGCAGGGGAGGATTTCTTGAGGAAGGTCCTCCCCAAAAGGGGGTGGCGGGAGTTTATATTGAGGATTTGGGGAAGCACGTTGTTGGTTTAAAGTTCCAGTGTTATATTTATAAGATGTTATTTAATAAGCAAAGCTGCAGGCTTTTTATACCCAAATTGGAGTCTTGTGTGTTTATTGTTAAAGGGATTTAGATTGAATTGAGAATGTGGGGTCAAGTAGCGAGCCTGGATGACACCTTGGAAGGAGGGAACAAATGACCCCACTTCCAAGGAATAGGGGTCATCAAGAGGGCAGTAAGTGGGGTGTAGTTAGAGATATGATAAGGAAGCCTCTCAGGAAGTAGAAGCCTCTTTGTTTTCGGACACCACGGAGAAGGCAAAATTCACTCCCTCCCTGTATCAGGAGATTTACGTTATAATAATATAGTATCGGAGTCGCAGCTTTGGTGGGGTGCTTGCGCTAGTCTTTAGAGGCTTTCGCCTAAGAAGAATTGACGGGTACCCCCTACTAGGATAGCAGGGGAGGAATTCTTGAGGAAGGCCTTTCCCCAAAAGGGGGGGGGGGAGTTTATATTGAGGATTTGGGGCAAACACGTTGTTGGTTTAAAGTTGCAGTGTTATATTTATTAAGATGTTATTTAATAAACAAAGCTGCAGCCTTTTTATACCCAAATTGGAGTCTGGTGTGTTTATTGTTAAAGGGGTTAGAATGAATTGAGAATGTGGGGTCAACTGTGTGGGGCTATCCAGGACTGCAGGTTATGGAAATTGTTACTATCTTGCAAACTCCATAACAGCTGGGGCTGGGAGCCCTGTGACATAGTAAGGGGTTCATTTGGGGAAGATCATTAGCATGAGACAAGTGAAGCTGGAGAGCCTCTTAATGAATTTTGACCAGGGTAACTATCCAGTTTTCAGTGAAAACTACTTCTGTAGTGATATGCTAATTAGGAGTCTACTGGAAAAATATACAGCAAATTGCAAACAAAACTATGTATGTCTTAACCATATCTGATTTCATTAAAATGTAAAAAATACATTAGAATAAACATTCTATTTAGCTATATCTATCTATCTATACAAGTTGGCATAAGATGGGGCCACATTAGAATCTCCATAGGGGGTCCTATATATGGATACCTGCGAAGCTGCCTGTGTACTGCTTGTAGTCTCTCCTGGTGGGGAATTACAGTGTAAAGGCTTGTCACAGCAAGTGTGACAAGTAAGTCATCATCTTCAAGGGGTAGTTCTTTGATTGTTTTCAGTAGTGCCTGTGAATTAAGTAGGAATGAGTCCATATTTCTCACCATTGGCTGCAGTAGTCCGTCAATATATGTAGCAATTGGCTGTAGTACTGAACCTATTTCCGATACAATAGGTCTGCCGGGGGGAGAGATCAGACTTTTCTGTACCTTCGGTAAGGTATACAGTACCGGTGTTCTAGGAAACTGCGTAATAAGGTAATCCAATGTCATTTTGTCCAAGTAGCCTTCATTGGAGACAGCAGTCAGGTAAGTATCAAGCCTTGCCTTAAAGCTTTTGACAGGATCCGCTTTGAGTCGTGTATAAGTTTCAGTGTTGTTTAACTGTTTCATAATTTCTTACTTGTAGTCCTCATAGTTTTGTAGAGCAATCGCACCCCCCTTGTCCACCTGGCGGATCACAATGTTGGTTTGCTGGGCCAATTTCTTCAGTGCAAGTCTTTCAGCGCCACTGAGGTTGTTATGTGTTGTAGTATTCCCTTTGCTGATAGTGGCATTCAATTCGGACTGCATGAGCCTTGCAAAGGTTTTGATGCTGGCATTGTTGCTGAAAGTGTTGAATTTAGACGGTGCCCTCAGTGGTTGTTCCAAGGGGTAGTTACACAGTCAAAAAAATGGGGGAGGCTGAGACCCCACCCTAGACGTGGGGGGTACAAAGAAAAAGCCGCCCAGACCCCCGCGGTAATGAAGAAAAGCATTGTGATTAACCTCAGCTCTTACACGCTCTCAGATACGGAAATTTACATTTTGAACAAAGGACTATCTTTTATTCCAACACAGAAGACAGATGACTTCAAATTATATGTTGCCCTACAAAGATTTCAGTGTAACATGAGACTGAAGGAATTCTTTACCAGTAAACAAGTAATGGAACAACCACTGAGGGCACCGTCTAAATTCGACCCTGTCAGCAACAATGCCAGCATCAAAACCTTTGCAAGGCTCATGCAGTCCGAATTGAATGCCACTATCAGCAAAGGGAATACTACAACACATAACAACCTGAAAGACTTGCACTAAAGAAATTGGCCCAGCAAACCAACATTGTGATCCGCTAGGCGGACAAGGGGGGTGCGATTGTCCTACAAAACTATGAGGACTACAAGGAAGAAATTATGAAACAGTTAAACGACACTGAAACTTATACAAGACTCAAAGCGGATCCTGTCAAAAGCTTTATGGCAAGGCTTGATACTTAACTGACTGCTGTCTCCAATGAAGGCTACTTGGACAAAATGACATTGGATTACCTTATTACGCAGTTTCCTAGAACACCGGTACTGTATACCTTAACAAAGGTACATAAAAGCCTGATCTCTCCCCCCGGCAGACCTATTGTATCGGCAATTGGTTCAATACTACAGCCAATTGCTACATATATTGACGGACTACTGCAGCCAATGGTGAGAAATATGGACTCATTCCTACTTGATTCACAGGCACTATTGAAAACAATCAAAGAACTACCACCCCTTGAAGATGATGACTTACTTGTCACACTAGATGTGACAAGCCTTTACACTGAAATTCCCCACCAGGAGGGACAACAAGCAGTACACAGGCAGCTTGGCAGGTATCCATATATAGGACCCCTATGGAGATTCTAATTAACCTCCTGGAATTCTGCCTCACTATGAACTACTTCCGTTTTGAACACCACTTTTACCTACAGAGAACGGGGACAGCGATGGGGTCAAATGTGGCCCCATCTTACGCCAACTTGTATATGGCAGCATTTGAAACCAATGACACTGAATTATTCAAAGATGCACGTATACTACTCTAAAGATGTTACATTATGATTTGGTGTTAATCTGGAGAGGCAACAGAGCAACACTAGACATATGGTTTAAGAACCTGAATAATGCCAACCCGGCACTCAAGTTCAAAATGGAGACAGATGATACAATTATTCACTTTTTGGAACTCCAGTTTTATAAGGATGGAAGCCTTCTGAAAAGTACACTCTATAGAAAGGAGAAGGATAGGAACTCCCTGCTCTCATTTATCAGTGGCCACCCACCATCGCTCAAGAGATCCCTGCCTAAGTCCCAATTCAAAAGGGTCCAAAGAAACAACTCGGATGAGGAGAGAGCCCAACAGCAGATGGAATAAATGTATAAAAGGACAGAGGGTACCCCTCGAGGATCCTTGATCAACAGGTGATGGAGTTGGACACCCCCAAAACTCACGGACTACAGGAACAACTCACTTTTGTGACAACGTACACAAGCGATAAATCATACCTTAGAGATTCTTTTAACAAGCACTGGGACATCATGAAGAGTGATCCAGTGTTGCCTTTCAAGAATATGGTACCACCACGCATGGGCTTTCAAAGAGCCACATCACTAAGGGACATGCTGGTAAAGATGGACCCCCGTCCTTGCTATCAGAAGAGGTCCTGGTTGGAAAAAACAAAACCAGGTTGTTTCAGATGCCTTGGTTGCACGACCTGCAGCGCCTTACAGACAGGACCTTACTTCACTCATCCTACCAAGAAGATGATGTATAAACATAGATATCGCCTGACGTGCACAACAACATAATTAATTAAAAGACTATAAGTAATAAAAAATTGTTTTATTGGTAAAATTTAATTATTAATTCATAAAAAGGTTAAAGTTTATAGAAAAGGTGAATAATACACAAAAGCAATGTTAAAATAATATGTCTCCCTATTGGTACCAATCATATATCTAAATTAATAGTGATATTACTATAAAAAAAAGAAAATATGTAGAAAGAATCTAGAAAGAATCTTAAAGTGTAATCCTGTGTATAAAAGTTATAACAGTCAATATTACTAACAATCTGATTATAAGCATATACTTTTGATGTTCTTTTTAAGAGTAATCCTCTCCTGTTAACTCTTAAGTCTGTGCGAAAAAGTTTCAAATTGTTACCACAGTATGCCAGCAAGCGAAATGAAATAAAACCTCCAATCGTCCGTTTGGAATAATTTTTGCAGAACACCTTTTCGATAGATTGTTTCCACAAAAGGCACTTCTATTCAAAACAGTTTCATATCCGAAACTGGTTACACAACAAAATCCGCTGCCAATGCTCGTCTGTTTGCAGGGAACGCCAAACACATAATCCTGTGTCGGTTCCTTGGACACGCCCACAAGTGCGGGAAATGACGTCAGCGGTTTGGTTCCTGACTTCCTTGGCAGCATCCTTAGTAACGTCCTTGTTAGTATGTCATCAGTGTATCATTCGTGTGTTGGTAACGCGTTTCAGCTCCTTGGAGCCTTTGTCAAACCATACCGGATGGTACTGTTAGGGTCCTTTTATACCTCTGGTGTCATGGCTAAATTAGTCTGTTATCAATTGAGACATTAAGCATGTTGTTAGCGCTGGCTACATAGTAGGATTTAAGGACAGGAATGGCCAACCACAGATCGTCTATACGTATGGACATTCTGAAGGGAACATCGGACCAACCAGTGGCAAGACACTTTGTCCAAAAAGGACATACAGTGATTGATTTAAAATACACTATCATCGACCACGTACCACCTTTATCTAGAGGTGGGGACAGAGGGAAAATGATTCTACAAAGAGAAGCTAGGTGGACCCACAGATTGGACACCCTGGCCCCAAATGGCCTTAATGTTCATCTAGAATGGCATTGTTTTCTGTAAAGTTACATGGCAACTATGTCTTGATTATCTTTTAGTTCTATGACCCTCCTTATACATGTATTTACACTTAGTATCTGTGTTTGACTTTGTCCTCTGCTTATCCTTTTTTATTTACTCTTCTTTCACTTTTTTTTTAAAGTTTCCTTTTGGTTCTCGTGTCAGTTCTTTTTATTAAGACACATACTTAGGAGCTTTGACAATAGGCTGTATTGGCACACTTTAGGCGCTCATTCATGCTGCATTACCTTTGATTGGCCATATCATGCCTTACCCAGTAATGGGGGCCGTTGTTGCTAGTTTTGGCTGTAAGCAGATTAAAGCACATATGGCTTATCAGGGACTGATATCACAGTTTCCCAAAAGGTTCTTTTCTGCTCCTCTAACCTATTATGAGCAATGTTATGTATTCATTTTTGCTATGTGATTATTTTAGTAAGATAGGGCACTTGGTGTTCACTTTTAGTTAATATGTTTTTATGATTAGGTAGTCACATACACTGGGAGGGCAGTGTGGGTCTACACCTGTTGATTGCTGATTGTGGGAGTGGCATCGCAGGTGTTGACCTGGAACTGTATCACTTAGGTTAGTTTAAAAGGCACGGTGATAAGTAGGTTGTGTATTGTTATTTTGTATTGTCTGACGAAGGGGGTAACACCCCGAAACGTTACATTAAATGTATCTTCCTGGCGAGTGCATCCCATTCTTTACTATATATATATATATATATATATATGTATATATATATATAGTAAGCAGATTAGCTAAATCCAACGGACGGTCTCCTTATTGCAAGGGGATCCAAAAACAGCAGGCACAACAGGCTTTTAACCAACAATTCGTTTTATTAGTGAAGAAAAACCAGACGTTTCGGCTCTAGCACAAGCCTTTTTCAATGGTGTTCAGACCGGATATGAACACCATTGAAAAAGGCTCGTGCTAGAGCCGAAACGTCTGGTTTTTCTTCACTAATAAAACGGATTGTTGGTTAAAAGCCTGTTGTGCCTGCTGTTTTTGGATCCCCTTGCAATACGAAGACCGTCCGTTGGATTCAGCTCATCTGCTTACTGTATGTACTACTGTTGCTGAGCACCAGGTGGCTGTGTGGATAAAGTGTGTGCCGTATTCCCCTGCAAACTTATATATATATATATATATATATATATATATATATATATATATATATATATATATATATTAGAAATAATTTATAAACGCTTAGAAAGTGTATTTTTATAAGATATATTTCAATATATATCCATACCAAATGGGTTAATTGCATCTTTGCAGTAATTTTGCTAGTTAGGAGACTATAAATTGACAATCCATTTAGTTTTAACATAAATCCTGCTATGACGGATATCATGACATTATTGTGGATGGCAAGACTGGCACTCCCTGTTAGAGGAGCTGAGTGTACAAGAAAGCCCAACTAGTAAATGGTAGAGTGAAAGGGTGACAGTGGGCTGGACTAATATGGCAGAGGGTTCCCCCTTCTATTAAGAGAGAAAATTGATGAGGTCTAGCCTGTGGTAGAAGCTGTGGTAGTGTAAAAGATGGTGTAGTAGCGGTGGTAGTGTAAGAGATAGAGGTGAACTGTGATTGGAGCTGGGCCAGTGAGAGGAGGGGTGAAAGGGGTAGATAGATGTAAACAGGTGATCCATCCTAAAGAAGAACTCATATGCATATGATAATTTACCCATAATGCCCTGATTAAACTATGTTAAATAGTTTTGCTTTAAAGGAATATGAAACCCAATTTTTTTCTTTCATGATTCAGATAGAGCATGCCATTTTAAGCAACTTTCTAATTTACTCATATTATCATTTTTCCTTCGTTCTCTTGGTATGCTTTGTTAAATGAGCAGCAATGCACTCACTACTGGTTGCTTACTGAACACATGGGTGAGCCAATGAAAATCGGTATATTTATGCAGCCACCAATCAGCCACTAGAACCTAGGTTATTTGCTGCTCCTGAGCTTTCCTAGATAAACCTTTTAGCAAAGGATAACAAGAGAAGGAAACAAATTTAATAATAGAAGTAAATTGGAAAGTTGTTTGAAATTGTATTTTCTATTTGAAGCATGAAAGAAAATGTTGGGGTTTCATGTCCCTTTAAGTACGGAGGGATGTATAAACACTGGAAAGTGACTTGGAGTTAATTGCGCAGTTTCAGTAAAAATCAACTAGAAACTTGTGCAACTCAAAAAGATTTGTACTAGCCCTTTATCATATCCACACATTCAGCAAAATTACAAGTTATGCGCTAAACCCGGTGCGTAAATAACGCAAAAAATTTAGCAGTACCACACTTTCCATGCAGTACCACTTCTTGCAATTGTGCGATATGGTGCGATGAGCTCCATACTGCACAAAAGCCAAAGCCTGACTTGACCTGCTCGTGCACGTTTTCCCCCCTAGACATCAATGGAGAAAAAGTGTTAGAAAAAAACTAACACCTATAGTTGCAGAATGGCGATCGCTATAACGCAATCCCAATTGATGTCTATGGGGACAAGAAAGTTATTGTATGTAAAAGAGAAGAGAAATCCCAGGCGCCTACCCTAAGGAGGCTAGGTTTAAGTAAAATTGGATGGAGAGATAGATTGGCCAAAATGTATTTTAATAATAGATTAGATTATTAAAAACAACGAATTAAAACATATTTAAACACATTAATTACAAAAACTTCATGGATCCATGATAAATTACATAAATAACATAAAAAGCTAAAAATCAAGAATAGGTAATCGTTAAAAAACTAAGGTGATCCTTAGGTGGTTATGTGCGGTACTGCTTCAAGATGTTCCACACATAAAACCTAAAATACAACAACAACAATTGCAGACAATCCTAATAAAACACTTTACAGACAATCTTAGTAAAACCTTTTAAGGTGAAGCGGTGTCGAAATTGAGGTAAAACAGTAAAAAACTTGTAGTGGAAAATCCAAAAAAATGTGAATAGCAACTTTCCAATGGGGAAAAATTAAAAGAAGTCTCTAGTCCTGTAAAATATATATATTCCAGTGTCTGACGATCTCAAAGGATTAGTGATAAAAGTGACGAAACCTGTGCAAATGCTGCAAAAATGAATGTGGGAAATTTCACAAAGAAAATGGTAGTAAATAGTGTTGCAGCGGTACAAAAATCCAGCAGAAAGTGTTTTTTAAAAAAAGAAAAGAAAAATAGTCCGTGAGAAAAAATAAGTGAAAGAAAGTGTAGTTGAAAAGAATTCTGTGATAGTACTCCTAATACTCTTCAAACATGTGTGACTTCAAAATCGGTCTTCAGTAAAAATATAAAAAATAAAGCAAAAACACACGAACAGTAACCTGTGGGAAAAAACAGAAACACAATATAGTGTAGATGGTTCTAAAATTGTAGCAAATAATAGAATGAGGCTTACCAGTGCTGGTCAACGCGTTTCGGCCTGTATCAGGCCTTTATCAAGTCTTGATAAAGGCCGGATACAGGCCGAAACGCGTTGACCAGCACTGGTAAGCCTCATTCTATTATTTGCTACAATTTTAGAACCATCTACACTATATTGTGTTTCTGTTTTTTCCCACAGGTTACTGTTCGTGTGTTTTTGCTTTATTTTTTATATTTTTACTGAAGACCGATTTTGAAGTCACACATGTTTGAAGAGTATTAGGAGTACTATCACAGAATTCTTTTCAACTACACTTTCTTTCACTTATTTTTTCTCACGGACTATTTTTCTTTTCTTTTTTTTAAAAACACTTTCTGCTGGATTTTTGTACCGCTGCAACACTATTTACTACCATTTTCTTTGTGAAATTTCCCACATTCATTTTTGCAGCATTTGCACAGGTTTCGTCACTTTTATCACTAATCCTTTGAGATCGTCAGACACTGGAATATATATATTTTACAGGACTAGAGACTTCTTTTAATTTTTCCCCATTGGAAAGTTGCTATTCACATTTTTTTGGATTTTCCACTACAAGTTTTTTACTGTTTTACCTCAATTTCGACACCGCTTCACCTTAAAAGGTTTTACTAAGATTGTCTGTAAAGTGTTTTATTAGGATTGTCTGCAATTGTTGTTGTTGTATTTTAAGTTTTATGTGTGGAACATCTTGAAGCAGTACCGCACATAACCACCTAAGGATCACCTTAGTTTTTTAACGATTACCTATTCTTGATTTTTAGCTTTTTATGTTATTTATGTAATTTATCATGGATCCATGAAGTTTTTGTAATTAATGTGTTTAAATATGTTTTAATTTGTTGTTTTTAATAATCTAATCTATTATTAAAATACATTTTGGCCAATCTATCTCTCCATCCAATTTTACTTAAACCTAGCCTCCTTAGGGTAGGCGCCTGGGATTTCTCTTCTCTTTTTCTATCCCCATATTGGGCACTTGCTAGGAGTCCCCCTTCCTAGGCTTAGAGGTTACCATTAGGCGCTGAGGTTTCACTTTTAATCTTATTGTATGTAAAAACCTAATACCCTAACATAAACCCCTAGTCTAAATACCCCTAATCTGCTGCCCCCCAAATCGCCAACACTAAATAAAAATTATTAACCCCTAAACCACCGCACCCCCGAAATCGCTGACACTAAATAAAGTTATTAACCCCAAAACCGCCGCCCCCCCCCCCCACATCGCAACTACGAAAAAAATAAACCTATTAACCCCTTAACCGCTGGCCTCCCACATCGCAAATACAAAAATAAACCTATTAACCCCTAAACCGCTGCCCCCCCACATCACAACTACTAAATAAAACAACTTTAAATTAACGTTACAATATAACTACCTTCAGATAAATAAAAACTTACCTGTGAAATAAAAAAACTAAGCTTAAACTATAAAGAAAACTAAAATTACTATTTTAAAAAAATAAAATAAAATAAAAATAAAAAACCTAAATTACAAAATTAAAAAATCCTAAAACTACGAAAACATAATTAAACCTAATCTTATACCCCTATAAAAACAAAAAAGTCACCCCAAAATAAAAACACCCCCTAATCTAACAATAAAATACCAATAGCCCGTAAAAGGGCCTTTTGTAGGGCATTGCCCTAAGTTAAACAGGATAATATTTTTTTATTTTTTTTTTCGTAGTGTTAGGATTTTTAAATTTTGTAATTTATGTTTTTTTATTTTTTTTTTTTTTAAATAGTAATGTTAGGTTTATGTATAGTTTAAGCTTAGGTTTATTTTATTTCACAGGTAAGTTTTATTTATTTTAACATAGTTATATTGTAACCTTAATTTAAAGTTACAGGAGTATTAGGTTTAGGGGTTATTAGTTTAATTTAGTGTGTCGCGATGTGGGGGGCCGGCGGTTTAGGGGTTAATAGATTTATTTTAGTAGTAGCGATGTGGGGAGGTCGGCGATTTAAGGGCTAATCGTGTTATTTTAGTAGTAGCGATGTGGCGAGTCGGCGGTTTATGAGTTAATACTTTAATTTAGTGTTGGGTGGCGGATTAGGGGTTTATAGGTTTTATATAGTATTTGTGATGCGGGGGATGGCGGTTTAATGGTTAATAGGTTTATTTAGTGTTGGTGATATGGGGGGTCAGCGCTTTTGGGGTTAATAGGTTTATTTAGTGTTGACGATGTGGGTGGGTGGCGGATTAGGGGTTAATAGGTTTATTATAGTATTTGCGATGCGGGGGATGGTTGTTTAGGGGTTAATAGGTAGTTTATGGGTGTTAGTGTACTTTGTAACATTTTTGTTATGAGTTTTGTGAAACATTTTTGTTTTTCGCAAAATCCATAACTACTGGTCTTTGATAGCGGAATGGATTGTGGAGGCATAAGCTATAATGCCAGCGGAATAGCCTGACTGCACAACCTGTAGTACTAGAGACCTGAAAATTCCACATTCAAAAGCCATTTTTTGAGTGCGGAATGGAGAGTTGCAATACAGGCTAAAATGCTTGTGGTATAGATGTATTGCCGCGACTTGTAATACGAGTGACCGGCCATTCCACACGCAAAGGCCAATTTTTCAGCGGTATAGACGTACTGCACAACATGTAATTTAGGTGATTGTAAGTACTGTGCTCAAAGTAAAAGTTAAAGCACAAACTAAAGACTCAGGTGCACTAACTTCGGGACTTCTATGGGGTGTGCTTACCCAGTAGTTATCAATTACGTGCTAACCGAACAATGGGCTAGATCAATGACACTAAAGCCAAAGGTGCATTTGGAATATTTTACATTCCTATGTTCTTCACTTAGAAGAACATGTTCTTTTATATATATATATATATATATATATATATATATATATATATACATATATATATATATATATATATATATATATATATATATATATATACTAGGCGATAAGCCTGCCCCAGAGGGCAGTCTATGATTAAAAAATACAAGCCCCAAGCTAATGTTACAAAAAATAAAAAATTTAAAATTACAGAAAAAAATAAACAAAGCTATACAAAATAAAAAATTTAAACCTAAACTAATACCCCTATAAAAATAAAAAATCTCCCCAAAATAAAATCACCCCTAATCTAATACTAAATTACCAATAGCCCTTAAAAGGGCCTTTTATAGGGCATTGCCCTAAGTTAAACAGCTCTTTTACTAAACAAATACAAGGTTTTTCAATAAATGGACGAATATTATCCATTTATTTCCCACCTCTACACAATATATATTGACTAAAACGTTTTATAAGTCTACATATTTTTAGGGTTTGATATTAAGGGAGATATTTCCAGTATCCTGGTATTGAGTTCTTAAACACATGGACTGAGATATAGAGGCTCGGGTAGTAGAAGCTGAAGTCGTGGAAACCTCCTTCCCCTTTTTCTTTTTTTAATTTGTGAATTTTTTCTCCTCTTTTCTTTTTTTTTCTTTTGACTATGTATAAACTCTATAGAGTCTTGCTTGCTAAATATATGTATTTGCCACGTTTATCAACCTGACAGCTAAAATAAAGATTCTAAAAAAAAATAAACAGCTCTTTTACTTAAAAAAATACCAATTACTACCTAACAGTAAAACCCCCCACCCAACCAACCCCCCCAAAATGAAAAACCTAACACTTAAAAAACCTAAGATACCCATTGCCCATAAGAGGCCATTCAGCTCTTTTACTGCCCTTAAAAGGGCAATCAGCTCTTCTACAGTCCATTAAATCCCTAATCTTACAAATAAACTCAAAAATAAATAAAAATCCTAAAACTAAGCCCCAAATAGGTACTCCTGAAGTCCGGCAGTGAAGGTCTTCTTCCAGGCGAAACAGATATCAAAAACAAAATAAGTCCTTGATGGAGGTGCGCCTATGGTGACGAATGTAGCAAACAATCCGATATAAGGCTGCTCTTCTGTAGCGTGCGTAGACGGTTAGGAAATCTGTAGTGGGGAAACAGGAAGGCGCCAATAGGGTGATAACGTATAGACCCAGACAGGTGAGTATAAGGAGAGAAAAGGTACTCACAAGCAGGGCGGCACTTGAACGTGCCTAACCAAGCGGGCCGGGACCACAGCGTCGCCCGGGAGACTCACAACGGCAACAACACCAATCCTCGAGCCGGACCAAGTTCCGTGTGGCCAATCAGGAACGCTGGATGATGACACACCTCCCTCTTCGTATGCCGATACTGAACACAGGCATAGAGGGTAGGAGACAGGAACAAACTGTGTAAGGCTCTCCCGAATACCGAGAGCTTGATTCACACAAGCCAACAAGCTTAGCGTGAAATTTCCTTTCCTCTATCTATATGAGGTGACCTTTTGTCAGACGCAGCTTATTGTACTCCTGTATTCAGAAGCTCATCTCTGCAGAAGAAAGGTGACTTTGCAGACAGGGTGTCTGCTATAAAGACATGAGACTTATGTATAAGGAGCTAGAGAGAACAAGACCTTGTCTGCAAAGTCACCTTTCTTCTGCAGAGATGAGCTTCTGAATACAGGAGTACAATAAGCTGCGTCTGACAAAAGGTCACCTCATATAGATAGAGGAAAGGAAATTTCACGCTAAGCTTGTTGGCTTGTGTGAATCAAGCTCTCGGTATTCGGGAGAGCCTTACACAGTTTGTTCCTGTCTCCTACCCTCTATGCCTGTGTTCAGTATCGGCATACGAAGAGGGAGGTGTGTCATCATCCAGCGTTCCTGATTGGCCACACGGAACTTGGTCCGGCTCGAGGATTGGTGTTGTTGCCGTTGTGAGTCTCCCGGGCGACGCTGTGGTCCCGGCCCGCTTGGTTAGGCACGTTCAAGTGCCGCCCTGCTTGTGAGTACCTTTTCTCTCCTTATACTCACCTGTCTGGGTCTATACGTTATCACCCTATTGGCGCCTTCCTGTTTCCCCACTACAGACTTCTTCCAGGCGACTCCATCATCATCTATCTTCATCCAGAGTGAAGGCGGCACAGAGTGGAGGTAAGGAGCGGTCTTCACTGATGCGCGGATCGCGGTTCTCAGCGGCGGTCTTCAGTGTCGGCGATCCTCCGGTCGTGGAGGCTCCTATTCATCCGATCTCCGGTCTACACTGAAAATTGAATGCAAGGTACTACATTCATTTTGAGGGAACCTTGCATTCCTATTGGCTGAAATTTTGAACATAGCCAATAGAATTAGAGCTACTGAAATCCTATTTGCTGTTCAATCAGCCAATAAGATTTCCGTAGCTCTCATCCTATTGGCTGATTTCAATAAGAATGCAAGGTACCCCAATAAATATGGGTACCTTGCATTTAATCTTATGTGAGCGGCTGACGATTGCATGAAGAGGAGCTTCCACGCCGCTTTGGACCACTGCCGCTGAGTACCCCTGCTGAGGGTCCGTGCATCGGGGAAGCCAACTCCGCACCTCCACTCCGTGCCGCCTTCACTCCGGATGAAGATAGAAGATGATGGTGCCGTCTGGAAGAAGACCTTCTCCCCCGGACTTCAGGAATGGTGAGTACCTATTTGGGGGTTAGATTTTTTTGGGGGGTTAAGATTAGGGATTTAATGGGCTTGTAAAAGAGCTGAATGTCCTTTTAAGGGCAATGCCCATACAAATGCCCCTTTAGGGGCAATGGGTGGTTTAGGGTTTTTTTTTGTTAGGTTTTTTTTATTTTGGGGGGTTTGGTGGTTGGGGGGGTTTACTGTTAGGGGAGACTTAGTATTTTTTTTTTAAACGTTAAAGAGCTGTTTAACTTAGGGCAATGCTCTACAAAAGGCTCTTTTAAGGGCTATTGATAGTTTAGTTTAGATTAGGGGGAGTTTTTTTGGGGGGAGGGCTTTTTTATTTTCATAGAGATTAGGTTTATTTATTTATTTTTTGATTATTTTTTTATTTTTTTCTGTAATGTTAGGATTGCTAATTTTAATTGTAATTTAGTAGTAATTGGGGTTAATTTAGGGGGTGTTAGGTTAAGGTCTTAGTAATTAAATAACGGCTAGATTTAGAGTTTTGTCGGTAAAAAGCTGCGTAGCTAATGCAGCTTTTTTTCCCAACGCACCCTTCCAACAACGCTGGTATTTAGAGTTGTCTGAGGGGCTGCGTTAGGCTCAAAAAAGGGTGCGTTGAGCCTAACTTAGCTCCACTTCAACCCTCAATACCAGTGTTTCTTACGGTAGCGGTAAGCAGCTAAAACATGCTTGTGCACGATTCCCCCATAGGAAACAATGAGGCAGTTTGGGCTGAAAAAAAACCTAACGCAGCCCCATTGTTTCCTATGGGGAAACACTTTCTAAGTCTGCACCTAACACCCTAACATGTACCCTGAGTCTAAATACCCCTAACCTTACACTTATTAACCCCTAATCTGCCGTCCCCGCTATCGCTGACACCTGCATTACACAATTAACCCCTAATCTGCCGCTCCGGACACCGCCACAACCTACATTATACCTATGTACCCCTAATCTGCTGCCCCTAACATCGCCGACCCCTATATTTATTAACCCCTAATCTGTCCCCCCCCAACGTCGCAGCTACCTACCTACACTTATTAACCCCTAATCTGCCACCGGACCTCGCCGCTACTCTTATAAAGTTATTAACCCCTAAACAACCGCACTCCCACCTCGCAAACCCTATAATAAATAGTATTAACCCCTAATCTGCCCCCCCCCAACGTCGCCACCACCTAACTTCAAGTATTAACCCCTATTCTGCCGACTGGACCTCGCCGCTTCTCTAATAAATGTATTAACCCCTAAAGCTAAGTCTAACCCTAACCCTAACACCCCCCTAAATTAAATATAATTTTAATCTAACAAAATAAATTAAATCTTATTAACTAAAGTCTTACTATTTAAAACTAAATACTTACCTGTAAAATAAACCCTAATATAGCTACAATATAACGAATAATTATATTGTAGCTATTTTAGGATTTATATTTATTTTACAGGCAACTTTGTATTTATTTTAACTAGGTACAATAGCTATTAAATAGTTATTAACTATTTAATAGCTACCTAGTTAAAATAATTACAAAAGTACCTGTAAAATAAATCCTAACTTAAGTTACAATTAAACCTTACACTACACTATCATTAAATTAATTAAATAAATTACCTACAATTACATACAATTAAATAAACTAAACTAAATTACAAAAACAAACAAACACTAAATTACAAAAAATAAAAAAGATTACAAGAATATTAGGCTAATTACACCTACTCTAAGCCCCATAATAAAATAAAAAAGCCCCCCAAAATAATAAAGGTCCCTACCCTATTCTAAATTAATATGTAACCAGCTCTTTTACCAGCCCTTAAAAGGGCTTTTTGCGGGACATGCCCCAAAGTAATCAGCTCTTTTGCCTGTAAAAAAAAATACAACCCCCCCCAACATTAAAACCCACCACCCACATATCCCTACTCTAACCCAAACCCCCCTTAAATAAACCTAACACTACCCACCTGAAGATCTCCCTACCTTGAGTCATGTTCACCCAGCCGGGCCAAAGGCTTCATCCGATGGGGCAGAAGAGGTCATCCAGACCAGCAGAAGTCTTCATCCTATCCGGGCAGAAGAGGACATCCGGACCGGCAGACATCTTCATCCAAGCGGCATCTTCTATCTTCATCTATCTGACGAGGAGTGGCTCCATCTTCAAGACCTCCGGCGCGGAGCATCCTTCTTCTCCAATGACTAGACGACGAATGAAGGTTCCTTTAAGTGACGTCATCCAAGATGGCGTCCCTCAAATTCCGATTGGCTGATAGGATTCTATCAGCCAATCAGAATTAAGGTTGGAAAAATCTGATTGGCTGATTGAATCAGCCAATCAGATTCAAGTTCAATCCGATTGGCTAATCCAATCAGCCAATAAGATTGAGCTCACATTCTGTTGGCTGATAGGAACAGCCAATAGAATGCGAGCTCCGGTCGCCAGATTAGGGGTTAATACTTGAAGTTTGGTGGCGGCGACGTTGGGGGGGGCAGATTAGGGGTTAATAAATATAATATAGGGGTCGGCGATGTTGGGGGCAGCAGATTAGGGGTTCATAGGGATAATGTTGGTGGCGACGATGTGCGGTCAGCAGATTAGGGGTTAAAAAAAATTATTATAGTGGCGTCAATATGGGGGGGCCTCGGTTTAGGGGTACATAGGTAGTGTATGAGTGTTAGTGTACTTTAGAGCACAGTAGTTAAGAGCTTTATAAACCGGCGTTAGCCCATAAAGCTCTTAACTACTGACTTTTTTTGGCGTTAGGAGTCTTGTCGGTAGAGGGTCTACCGCTCACTTCAGCCAAGACTCTAAATACCGGCGTTTGGAAGATCCCATTGAAAAGATAGGATACGCAATTGGCGTAAGGGGATCTGCGGTATGGAAAAGTCGCGGCTTGAAAGTGAGTGTTAGACCCTTTCCTGCCTGACTCTAAATACTCTAAAATACCAGCAGGCAGCCAAAATCAGCGTTAGGACCCTAACCGCAGAACTCTAGGTGTTAGTTATTTGTGTTGTGGGGGGTTGGTGGTTTAGGGGTTAATAGGTTAATTAGGTTTATTGTGATGTGGGGGTTTTTGGTTTAGGGGTTAATAGTATAATTAGCTAGTTGGTGTTGTAGGGTTTCGCGGTTAAAGGGTTAATATTGTAATTTATGTATTTGGGGTTGTGGGGGTTTGGCGGTTTAAGGGTTAGGTAGTTTGTGTTGTGGGGGTTTGGCGATTTAAGGGTAAGGTTTTTTTGTTAATACTTTATGCGGGCAGTTAGGTTTATTGTTTCTTAATACTTTGTGCGGGCTGGTAGTTTTATTTTTTCTTAATACTTCATGCGGGCAGGTAGTATTTTTTTTTTTTAATGATTTGTGCGGGCGGTTAGGTTTATTGATTCTTAATACCTCGTGTGGGCGGGTAGTTTTTTTTTTTTCTTAAAACTTCATGCAGGCGGTTCATTTCTTGGGGGGGTTTGTGGGCGGTTACGTGTTTTTTTGTTATTTCGTGCAGGAGGTAGCAAGTTTTTTTTTAAGGCTTTGTTTGCCTACACTGCATGAAGGTGGATTCCAAAAATGGCAGGGTGGTCCAAGAATCCACCACCCTGCCATTTTTGGAATCCACCTGGATGCAGCTTTGCAGCATCCAGGTGGACTCTTTTGGCTGCATGCGCAGCCAACATTCCTTTGAGGATGTGTGCGCAACTGGCGACGGACCCCTTAGAAATGCTATTATAGTATAGATATCTATAAATGATTATTTTTTGTAAATAATTTAGCTATACCTATATATATCCATATGAATTTACTGGAGAGAAGAAAACACAGAGGCGCCAATATGGCCTAGTAACGTCTGTACAGAGAGTAATCAACACAATTAAATGGGTACTCACAAGGATGAAGCACCCAATGGTGTCAATGAAGTAGACTGGATCAATAGCAGTGGTCCAGCTCACTGTGTGCCAAAGATTCAAGTACCCAGTAAAAGGGTCAACAGACGAGATATCCGTTCCTGTAGGTAAAAAACACATCCACCATAGATTAGCACAATGTAGACAGGTGAAGAAGATACTTAATGGTTACACTTACAATGTGTGGCACACCTACAGGTGCAATAGTAGCAGACTGGGACCTCTCAGTCGCCCAGTAGACTGAATATTCACGTGATCAGAATCCACTACCAGCAACACGATAAAAGATTCCCAAGCAGCAGCAAGTGTATCATAAAAACAGTATTTTATTTTAAAACAAAGCAACGTGTTTCTCAGCCTCCAAAGGGCTGTTTCTTCAGGCTATACCGTGAAAATAAAACTAGATACACTTGCTATATAAACCCTTGCAAACCCTATGATAGGTTAATAGGGATAAACCCCTCCCCCCACCAACCACTAAGTGAAAAAATGTCATGGGCTACACACAGCTGAGAGTCATTCTAATAATGAGATTGCTATGATAACAATACCTAAACAGTAACATCCCAAAACAAGATTCTAAAAACAATATTCTTCTTGGGACTCAGGGTTAAAAAGGTTGTACCATCTTATGCTAACTCTCACTTAAATATCATACAAGTGATTGGTGGTGTGTTCATGACACCAAATAATAAACCTATATCTCCCTCTGTATTTTTATGCACAATAATGTAGCATTACAACAAGTATAAACACCATAAAGTTTTATATGTTCGATTGATAGAAATATAATGACCAAAGATGGTAATAAATGTCGTATTGTGTAGATGTAAATGACCTGAAATCTTACTTGCTCTCTAAGGTAATATATTCAAAACGGCAAAGTGCCTCTGAAACCCACGCCTGCCTTGTCATAGGGGTGTGTGATTCCTTACCTAATCCAGAGTGACTTATGGGTAGCGGATAAGGGTTGACGACTACGTCATGCCTGCCTTGTCATAGGGGTGTGTGATACCTTACCCAATCCAAAGTGCTTACGACTTATGAATGAGGGTTGACAACTATGTCAAGCCTCTCGGTATGGGCCGTATTTGACAGCCCGATCAATAACATAGTAAAAACAGAGAGGCTATGAGTAGAAAGTAGATAGGGACACTCGATTTATATATGGAGATATCAAGGGCACCTGGTCCCTAACATAAGAACCAATCATGTTATATGAAAATGAAAAAGATCTAATACTGATACCAAAAACACCAATGAGCTAAATGTCCCACCCCCGGAGGTGCACAAACCTCAGATCAGAGCCAATCCCACATAAATACTGTGCAGCAGGAGTGTACTGTACGTATACGGGAAATCTTCATACACAAACTACTTGAAGGTATATAAAGGACAAATTCGAAGGGTATACCCCTCAAGTTGTGAACAATTGGTGAACAATATCTAGGAACCCTAGCCAGAATTAAAAGACATAGTGGTGTGTTATGGGGATATTATATAAGTGGTCGATAACATGATTACACCTGTGTGGTATGTAATATATACCATGTTGGAAAGATTAGCCCTTAAAAATAGGAAAAACCAATAGGAATGGGGTGATCAGTAGCTAACCCTAATAGAGAAGAACATACAATATAAAGATATAACATCAAGCGTAAAACAGAAATAACCCATACAGCGTGAGACAAATATAGCCCATACAGCATCAATTATCAGCAGTATATAATCTCTGTCTTTACATAATATAGAAGAGAATTAGAATAGATGAATGAAAAGGTAATGTAAAATATTGTGAATGTGACTTATATAAAAAAGGGGAATAGCATCCAACCCTAAATGTAGTGTAAATATAATCAATGTTTTAATTTATACTAGTGTGTGGAGTAAGTAAGGGGACACTCCATCCTTATAGCTAATCAAATATTGACATATATATGGTGTGAAAGTGATGAATATTTTAATTTACAACTAATGTGTAAGAAAAGTGAGGGGACACTCCCTAAAACAAACCAGACATTGTTAGTGTGTGATATAAATAGGTAGATGAGATAAATGACAGACCTACCGTTTACTAGTGATACCAGCCAGCCGATCAAAGTCTAAATGACTGATAGAAACTCTGTGTGTGATATAATAAAAAATTGACGGTAGGTGTGCCATTTTTCTCTCCTAGTAATGGAGATAAAGCAATATGGGATAATCAAATAAAGGCTGCCAAATCTAAATTTTCGTTGAGATCAAAAGGTTGTAAGGTTTGTAATTTAGTAATCCAATAGAATTCTCTTCTTCTTAGAGTCATAAAAGCATTCGCCTGAGATCTAGAGACAGACTCTATGGGCATAATTCTCATAGGTTTCTTCAGTGCCTCATGGGCAAATGAACAGTGTCTGGAGACGCTGTGACTTTTAGACTTTTTCTTAATATTGGAAGCGTTTTTGCCCCATCTTTTTTTCACTTGTAGAAAGGGGATCCCAAAGAACTCATTAACAAAGAATTAGTGAGGGTCAGAGAGGAGGATAGAACTAATTATTTTCGTAGGAAAAATAAAACTAAGAATAATTTTAAGGACTCAAACCCTCCCCTTTTTATTACCAGATATAACTTAAATTATTGTGAGATCAATAGAATTTTGCAAAAACACTGGCCGATAATGACCAATGACCCCATACTCACGAAAATGATTGGAAATAAACCTAAAATAGTTTATAGAAGAGCCCCCACTATTAAGACATCTTTGTCCCAGAGTAAAGGGGTAAGAGACAAATTTATACCAAGGGGCATGGTACAATTTAATTTCCTTGAGAGGACTGTACCTAAATATAAAATCTCTAAATGTGGTAAGAGAAGATGTGTCATGTGTTCTCACAGTTTCCATAAAGTATCCACTTTTACATTCCACTGTACTGGGGAGACCTTTAATATTAAAAATTGCATGACTTGTGAATCATCGTTTGATCTACTTGCTAAATTGTGATGGGGCGAACACGCTTCTAATATTAAGAACAAGTCTAAAATTAACAGCGTCTCCAGACACTGTTTATTTGCCCATGAGGCACTGAAGAAACCTATGAGAATTATGCCCATAGAGTCTGTCTCTAGATCTCAGGCAAATGCTTTTATGACTCTAAGAAGAAGAGAATCCTATTGGATTACTAAATTAAAAACCTTACAACCTTTTGGTCTCAAGGAAAATTTAGATTTGGAAGCATTTATTTGATTATCCCATATTGCTTTATCTCCATTACTAGGAGAGAAAAATGACACACCTACCGTCATTTTTCTCACCTATCTATTATATCACACACAGAGTCTCTATCATTCACTTAGTCAGACTTTGATCGGCTGGCTGGTATCACTAGTAAACGGTAGGTCTGTCATTTATCTCACCTACCTATTTATATCACACACTAACTATGTCTGGTTTGTTTTAGGGAGTGTCCCCTCACTTTTCTTACACATAAGTTGTAAATTAAAATATTCATCACTTTCACACAATATATATGTCAATATTTGATTAGCTATAGGGATGGATTGTCTCCTTACTTACACCACACACTAGTATACATTAAAACATTGATTATATTTGCACTACATTTAGGGTTGGATCCTATTCCCCTTTTTTATTTAAGTCACATTCACAATATTTTACATTATCTTTTCATTCATCTGTTCTTATCCTCTTCTATATTATGCAAAGACAGAGATTATATACCGCTGATTATTGATGCTATATGGGCTATATTTGTTTCACGTTGTATGGGTTATTTCTGTTATACGCTTGATGTTATGATATCTTTATATTGTATGTTCTTCCTCTCTTTCTCTATTAGGGTTAGCTACTGATCACCCCATTCCTATTGGTTTTTCCTATTTATAAGGGCTAATCTTTCCAACATGGTTTATATTACATACCACACATGTGTAATCATGTGACAGGGTTTTTTTCCCTGTTGTGTGCTGCTGGCAGCCCTTTTTATTCACCTCTCTTCCTGTCTTGGTGCATTGTGGGGGAGGCTGCTCATTGCCTGCACTTCCTTTTATGGCCAGACTGTTGTGCATCATCCATGTGAGACAGGATGCAGTCTCAGAATTGTGATGTCATCACTTATTATTTAAAGGGCCTCTGTTCAGTATGCTTTGCCCTTGCGTTGTCTCAGACCTGTTTGTGAGAGCTCCTGTGTTTTACCTGGCTGCCTGACGTCCTTCCTGGTTCCTGATCCCTGGCTTGTTCCTGACTCTCCTTTTTTCCTTGTTCCTGAATCCGGCTCGTCTGACTATTTGCTTTGGCTCCTGAGTCGGCTTGTCTGACTACAAGCTCTTGCTTTGACTCCTAGCTTGTTATTTGACTTGTGGACTTCTTATTATATTTTGCTATTAATAAAGGTGTGATTATTTTTGCACTTCTCGTCTCAGTCTGATTCCTGGAACCCTGACATTACGCAAGGACCATGAATCCTGATGGTGCTAATAATCCACCTTTACTTGCCATCATTTCCAGGATGGATGAACAGGATCACCACTTGGATCAATTTGCACTAGCTCTGCAAACCCTGCTGACTCGCACTGTACATTTGGACCAAAGTGTCCCGCAAGTTATGGCTGCTCCTGTTTCCGCTGCTGCACCTATGCCTACCAGGAGCATGTCCGGTTCAGCACCTCTACCTCAGCGATATGGAGGCAATCCTTTTCAGTGCAGAGGGTTTTTGAACCAGGTGGGCATTTACTTTGAGATGTTACCTCAGGCGTTTCCCTCTGACAGAGCTAAGGTGGGATTTCTCATTTCGTTACTCTCTGACACAGCTCTTGCCTGGGCTAATCCCTTGTGGGAGACTAATAAACCTGTGATTTCAAATTACCCTGAATTTGTGGCCTCCTTTCGAAGGGTATTTGATGTTCCAGCTCGCTCCTCCTCTGCTGCTAAATGACTCATGTCCATTCAGCAAGGTACAAGATCTGTTGCTCAGTATGCTATTGAGTTCCGTACGCTTGCCGCAGAGGTAGGTTGGAACAATGAAGCCCTTGTTGCCGCCTTCTTTCATGGGCTCTCTGATGCGATTAAAGACGAAGTTGCTGCCAGAGATTTACCAGAGGATCTCGAGGCATTGGTGTCTTTTTTGATCCTAATTGACATCAGACTCAGAGAGATGCCCTCTTTCAAGGAGCGCTTGCGGAAGTCTCCTGTTCCATTGTCTCCTACGTGTTCGTTCCCACCCATGCCTCCCTCTCCTCCCATGCCTCCTGGTTCTGAGTCACCAGGTACTGCTGCGCTGATGCAGCTGGGATTCACGCATCTCTCTGTGGCAGAGAGGGCCTTTAGGAGGAGGGAAGGGCTCTGCCTCTATTGTGGGTTACAGGGCCACCTTTTGAAGTTTTGTCCTACACGGCTGGGAAATGCTCACACCTAAGGTCCTGTCGGGGGCAGACTTTGGGTGGTTTATCCTTGTCCCCGGAACCGCTTAAGGAGAAACCTTCGGTCACGGTTGTCCTTTCCTGGGTGGACTCCTCCATAGTCACCCATGCTCTTGTTGACTCCGGTGCTGCGGGCTATTTCATTGACAGTGTTTTTGTATCAAAGCACTCCATTCCTGTTTTGCCTCGGTCCATTCCGCTTGCTATTGAGACCATTGAAGGCAGGCCCCTTCAGCCCGCACTCGTTACTCACGAAACTGCTCCGTTGTCCATGGCTGTTGGGGCTCTCCATTTTGAAACCCTCCAGTTCCAGGTGATAAACTCTCCACATTTTCCGGTTGTTCTGGGTTATCCTTGGCTCCAAAAGCACAATCCCAGTCTCGACTGGCGCAGGTCCGAAATTTTGTCATGGTCCCCGCAATGTATTTCAACTTGTCTTGGGAAACCAGTTAAAGTTGTGTGCACTTCTTTGGTATCTCAATTGCCAGAAGAGTACCGAGAGTTCTTAGATGTGTTTGACAAGGTGCGTGCCGGTACGTTGCCTCCTCACCGGTCTTACGATTGTGCCATAGACCTGCAACCCGGAGCCATTCCTCCTCAGGGCCGGGTGTACCCTCTGTCTGTTGCAGAGAATTGTGCTATGGACGAGTATGTTGCCGATGCTCTGTAGCAGGGGATCATCCACAAATCCTGCTCTCCTGCAGGGACTGGCTTCTTCTTTGTGAAGAAAAAGGGTGGCCAGTTATGACCATGTATCGATTATAGGTGTCTTAATCGTCTTACCATTAAGAATGCTTACCCTATTCCGCTTATTACGGAACTCTTTGACCGCCTCAAGGGAGCTACGGTCTTTACTAAACTTGATTTGAGAGGAGCGTACAATCTCGTTAGGATTAAGGAGGGCCACGAATGGAAAACAGCATTTAACACCAGGAGCGGGCATTATGAGTATCTTGTAATGCCCTTTGGCCTATGTAATGCTCCTGCTGTTTTACAGGAATTTATTAATGATGTCCTACGAGATATGTTGCAACAGTGTGTTGTGGTGTACTTAGACGACATCCTCATACACTCACCCACACTTGAGGCTCATTGTTATGATGTTACACGGGTTCTTCAGAGACTACGTGAGAACGGCCTGTTTTGTAAACTTGAGAAATGTGAGTTCCATCAGACTCAAGTAACCTTTCTATGTTATGTTATCTCTGTCGCAGGGTTCTCCATGGATCCTGACAAGTTATCTGCAGTTCTGCAGTGGCCTCGCCCAGTTGGTCTTTGGTCTATTCAATGTTTTTTGGGGTTCGCCAATTACTATAGAAAGTCTATTAAAAACTTTTCTTCCTTGGTCAAACCTATCACAGACATGACCGTAAAGAGAATGATCCACTCCATTGGTCACCTACTGCCATTAAAGCCTTTGATAGTCTTAAAACTGCCTTTGCTGCCACTCCAGTTCTGGCTCATCCTAACCCTGTCCTGCCTTTCATTCTTGACGTCGATGCATCTGAGACTGGAGTAGGTGCCCTCTTGTCTCAAAGTCCTAGCCTGACGGTTCTTTGCTAGGAAATTGTCTCCAGCAGAGTGCAATTATGAAATTGGTGACAGGGAATTACTGGCTATAATTTTGGCACTTAAGGAATGGAGGCATCTTCTTGAGGGTACTAGCGTGCCAGTGCTCATTCTTACTGACCACAAGAATTTAACTTATCTTTCTGAAGCAAAACGTTTGTCGCCCCGACAGGCCAGATGGGGGCTATTTTTGGCTCTGTTTAATTATGTGGTCTCCTACCTGCCTGGTAGTAAGAATGTTAGGGCTGATGCCCTCTCTCGACAATTTTCGCCTCTGTCCAAGGAGGAGTCTGTACCTACTCCTGTTATACCTCCTGACCATATTTTGGCTACCATACGTACTAATTTGACTTCTCCCTTGGGGGAGGAGATCCTGGCTGCACAAACCAATTCACCTCCTGAGAAACCTAGTGGTAAGTGTTTTGTTCCTGAGAATCTTTGAACTAAACTTTTGCACACTTACCACTATCCTAAAGCTGCAGGTCACCCAGGCAAGAACCAAATGATTTTGTCTGTCACTCGACAATTCTGGTGGCCAGGTCTTCGTTCTGATGTTGCTGCGTATGTTGCCTCCTACTCAGTTTGTGCACAGAATAAGACTCCTCGACGTCTTCCTGTGGGTCTTCTTCAACCTATTGCTAATGGTGAGCGTCCTTGGACACATCTTTACATGGACTTCATTGTCGAGCTCCCTGTTTCCAATGGCAATACTGTTATCCTTATGGTGGTTGACCGTTTTTCTAAAATGTCACATTGCATTCCCTTGATGAAGCTGCCTACCGCTCAGGAGCTTGCTTCAATTTTTGCCCGGGAGGTCTTCCATTTACATGGGTTACCCAAGGAGATAGTGTCGGACTGGGTTAGCCAGTTTGTCTCCAGATTTTGGCGTTCCTTTTGTGCTCAAATGGGGATCCAGCTTTCCTTCTCCTCGGCATATCACCCTCAATCCAACGGTCTAATCAAGCTTTGGAACAGTTCCTCCGTTTCTATGTCTTAGATCACCACAATAATTGGTCTGAACTGTTACCTTGGGCAGAGTTTGCTCATAATAGTGCTATTAATGCTTCCTCCAAGTTATCCCTGTTCATGGCGAATTATGGGTTTCAACCATCCTTGTTGCCCGATTCATTCATGTCTCAGGGTATTCCGGCTTTGGAGGAGCATCTCTGGCAACTCCGTTCCACGTGGGTGCAGATTAAGTATTGCCTTCATCGTTCTATGCAGCGCCAAAACTTCCAGGCTGATCGTAGGCGTCTCCCCGCACCTTCCTACCAGGTTGGTGAGAGAGTTTGGCTGTCTTCCCGCAACTTGAACCTTCGTGTGCCTTCCAATAAATTGGCTCCCCGTTATGTTGGTCCTTTTCGAATACTCCGACGGGTTAATCCTGTGGCTTACGCTCTTGACCTTCCTCCTGCTATGCGCATCTCCAATGTTTTTCATGTCTCCCTCTTGAAACCATTGGTTTGTAATTGGTTTACCACTGTGTTGCCTAGTCCCCGTCCTATCCTTGTTGACAACCATGAGGAGTATGAGGTCAGCAGCATTATTGATTTTCGTATGTCCAGGGCGAGTACAGTATTTGGTTCACTGGAGGGGCTACGGTCCGGAGGAGCGTTCCTGGGTTCCCTCCTCTGATGTTCATGCTCCTGCCTTCCTCCGTGCTTTCCATGCCCGTTTCCCCAATAAGTCTTTTGTCCTCCCGCGGGGGAGGGGTCAATGAGGGGAGGGTACTGTCAGGGGTTTTTCCCTGTTGTGTTTGCCATGTGCTGCTGGCAGCCATTTTACTCACCTCTCTTCCTGTCTTGGTGCATTGTGGGGGAGGCTGCTCATTGCCTGCACTTCCTTTTATGGCCAGACTGTTGTGCATCATCCATGTGAGACAGGATGCGGTCTCAGAATTGTGATGTCATCACTTATTATTTAAAGGGCCTCTGTTCAGTATGCTTTGCCCTTGCATTGTCTCAGACCTGTTTGTGAGAGCTCCTGTGTTTTACCTGGCTGCCTGATGTCCTTCCTGCTTCCTGATCCCTGGCTTGTTCCTGACTCTGCTGTTTTTCTTGTTCCTGATTCCGGCTCGTCTGACTATTCGCTTTGGCTCCTGACTCGGCTCGTCTGACTACCAGCTCTGGTTTTGACTCCTGGCTTGTTATTTGACTTGTGGACTTTTTATTATATTTTGCTATTAATAAAGGTGTGATTATTTTTGCACTTCTCGTCTCAGTCTGATTCCTGGCACCCTGACATCATGTTATTGACCACTTATATAATATCCACACGACACACCACTATTTCTATTAATTCTGGCTAGGGTTCCTAGATATTTTTCACCAATTGTTTACAACTTGAGGGGTATACCCTTTTAATTTGTCCTTTATATACCTTCAAGTATTTTGTGTATGAAGATTTCCCATATACGTATAGTACACTCCTGCTGCACAGTATTTCTGTGGGATTGGCTCTGATCTGAGAATTGTGCACCTCCGGGGGGTGGGACATTAAGCTCATTGGTGTTTTTGGTATTAGTATTAGATCTATTTCATTTTCAAATAACATGATTGGTTCTTATGTTAGGGACCAGGTGCCCTTGATATCTCTATATATAAACCGAGTGTCCCTATCTACTTTCTACTCATAGCCTCTCTGTTTTTACCATGTTATTGATCGGGCTGTCAAATACGGCCCATACCGAGAGGCGTGACGTAGTTGTTTGTTAGCCGTAAGTCACTTAGGATTGGGTAAGGTAACACACACCCCTATGACAAGGCAGGCATGCTGTAGTCGTCAACCCTTATCCGCTATCCGTAAGTCACTCTGGACTGGGTAAGGAATCACAAACCCCTATGACAAGGCAGGCATGGGTTTCGGAGTCGCTTTGCCATTTTGAATATATTACCTTAGAGAGCAGGTAAGATTTCAGGTCTCTTACATCTACACAATACGACATTTATTACCATCTTTGGTCATCATATTTCTATCAATCGAATATATAAAACTTTATGGTGTTTATACTTGTTGTAATGCTACATTATTGTGCATAAAAATACAGAGGGAGATATAGGTTTATTATTTGGTGTCATGAACACACCTCCAATCACTTATATGATATTTAAGTGTGAGTTATCATAAGATTGAACAACCTTTTTAACCCTGAGTCCCAAGCAGAATATCGTTTTTAGAATCTTGTTTTGGGATGATACTGTTTAGGTATTGTTACCATAGAAATCTCATTATTAGAATGACTCTCAGCTGTGTGTAGCCCATGACGTTTTTTAATAAGTACTTTCACTTAGTGGTTGGTGGGGGGAGAGGTTTATCCCTATTAACCTATCATAGGGTTTGCAAGGGTTTATATAGCAAGTGTATCTAGTTTTATTTTCACGGTATAACCTGAGGAAACAGCCCTTTGGCGGCTGAGAAACGTGTTGCTTTGTTTTTAAATAAAATACTGTTTTTATGATACACTTGCTGCTGCTTAGGACTTTTTTATTGTGTTGCTGGTAGTGAATTCTTATCACGTGAATATTCAGTCTACTGGGCGACTGAGAGGTCCCAGTCTGCTACTATTGCACCCAGAGGTGTGCCACACATTGTAAGTGTAACCATTAAAGGACCAGTCAAAACAGTAGATTTGCATAATCAACAAATGCAAGATAACAAGACAATGCAATAGCACTTAGTCTGAACTTCAAATGAGTAGTAGATTTTTTTTCTGACAATTTTAAAAGTTATGTCTTTTTCCACTCCACCAGTACCATGTGACAGCCATCAGCCAATCACAAATGCATACACGTACCATGTGACAGCCATCAGCCATTCACAAATGCATACACACTTAATTTGGCACATGCTCAGTAGTAGCTGGTGACTGAAAAAGTTTAAATATAAAAAGACTGTGCACATTTAGTTAATGGAAGTAAATTGGAAAGCTGTTTAAAATCGCATGCTCTATCTGAATAATGAAAGTTTAATTTTGATGTCTCTTTAAGTATCTCCTTTGCCTGTGTACACTGTGCTAGGCTATGGTGGATGTGTTTTTTACCTACAGGAATGGACATCTCGCCTGTTGACCCCCTTACTGGGTACTTGAATCTTTGGCACACAGTTAGCTGGACCACTGCTATTGATCCAGTCTGCTTCATTGGCACCATTGGGTTCTTCATCCTTGTTAGTACCCATTTAATTATGTTTATTACTCTCTGTACAGACGTTACTAGGCCATATTGGTGCCTCTGGGTTTTCTTCTCCCCAGATTACTCTCCACCAGGGATTGACCATCCTTTTGACAGAGTACTGCCATCCTGTTTGATTTTAAGGACTTTGTTTGTAGTTTTATATTTTATATTTTATTTTATATTTTATTTTTTTGCTTTTTATTGCTGTTTTGTTTTTTTGTCTATTGTATTATGCTATGTGCTAATTGGTGTATCCATCACTGTTCCTGATGTGTCCATATAATAGGGTTTTAGCAAGGAAGCGCCCCCTATGGGTATTGTTTTTACATATCCCATTTTTCTATCCATATGAATATATACACATATAGATATATTATTATTATTATAATTTATTTGTGTATTGCCACAAAATTCTATAGCAATGGGATAGGGGAAGTGCAGAGATAGGGGTATACAATGACAAAGATTTGTGATAAGATACCAAAACATAACAGACTAAACAAATCTGGTAATGGAGGAATAGGGCCATGCTCTGAAGAGCTTGCAATATACAGGTTGAGGGTACAGAGACAAAAGGTGTGGGGTAACTTGTCACATGGATTGTAGTTGCAGCAGTAAGCAGTCAATGCAGCTCAAGATTTGTTTTGGGTAGGATGAAAAACAGAGATGAGGTGGTAAGCTTCTCTAAACAGTTGGGTTTTCAAAAGGCGTCTGAAGCTATACAAGGTTGGAGACAGTCTTATGAAGCAGGGTAAAGAGTTCTAGTGGAAAGTTTGGTGGCGAGAGAGGTACAGAGACATAATAGTAATGGAGAGATGTAGGTCAGAGGTTGACCAAAGTGAACAGAGTGGGGAGTATTTGGAGTTGAGAGAGGAAATATAGTTGGGTAGGAGGCTGTTGCTTTATAGGTTAAAGTTAATACTTTGAATTGTATTCTGGAGTGTATGGGGAGCCTATGCAGAGACTGGCAGAGCATAACAGCTAATGTAGATTGACAATAGGCAGATGCAGCATTCATAATAGTTTGGAGTGGGAAAGGCAGCGTTTGAGAAGTCATTTAGAAGAAGATTGCAATGTGTGACAAAATGAGGCAATGCATTATTACTTTTGTATTTTCTTGAGTAAGGAAAGTTCAAATTATGGAAATGTTGCATAGGTGTGCACGACAGGATTTGGTGAGCACTTGTATATGTGGAGTGAATGTGAGTTCAGAGTCAAGAGTGACCCCAAGACTAGTGTGAGGTGTTGAGAATAGAGTCTCCAGCTGTAAGAGAAAATATCAGGTGTTGGATGTCTCAAAGAGGTGGGAATAAGAAGCAGCTCAGTTAGGAGATTATAGACTAGTTGTTCCATTAATTTAGAGGCAAAGGGAAGTAAGGAGACTGGCCGATAGTTAGAAGGGGTTGAGGGGCTTGTTTAAGAATGGTGTGATTGACACATGCTTGAATGTCTCAGGAAATTCACCAGTGGTGAGAGACTGATTAAAGAGATGAGTTAGGACAAGGGGTTAGAGAAATAGAGAGGGAAGAAGAATTGAAGGAATAGGGTCAAGGGATATGGTTGTGAAAGGAGCAGCAGATAGGAGTATGAAGACTTCTTACTGTTATGGGATGAATTTTTTGTTAATAGAAGGGATGTCTAGGAGGTCTGTGTTTGAGGGATGTGAGGGAGAGATGTGTTTTCTAACTGTGTCAATTTTATTTTTAAAGTGATCAGCAATAATCTGAGTAGGGAGTTTAGTAGTGGACGGAGGGGCAGGCAGATGTAGAAGGGAATTAAAGGTTGAGAACAGCCTTCTGGGATTGGATGCGTGAGTTGACACAAGGGAAGAGAAAGAGACCTGTTTTGGGGGGGGCTTGTGAGGATGCTGCAGGTAGATAAAAAAAGAGAGAGAAAGTTAGTAGATGGTGGTCAAAGAAAATAAAGGGAAAGTTAAAGGAGTTGAAAACAACACAGAGATTAATGAAGACTAGGGGTGTGTCTCTCTCTATCATTTCAAATACTCTTACCAATGTTCTATTGTTGCTTTCATCAACTACAAAATAAAAATAACATTTGAAGAACAATCCTATTTCAATTATTTTAACTATTCCTATTCTAAAAACAGAAACAAATGTGTTCACATTGTTTTAAAGAAATACTCTATATAAGAAGATGTTTGTTTTTATTGATAGTGCCCTAAACATTATCAATAAAGCTGTGTGTGTGTTTATATGTGTATATATGTACAGTACCTTGCAAATTATTACACCCATTGGTCAAAAAAAAAAATTGACATTAATTTTTATATATATATATATATATATATACACAACACACAGAGAAAGTCCAGCACTCACTTACAAGCTCTCAGCTAAGATTTAAAAGCAAAAATGGAAAGGTTAGTTACCGCATTTGGCCAAAAGGGACAAGCCCAGGTCCCACATCAAGGTCCTTTCCAATACCTGGGACCCTAAAATAGCCACTCAATGCAAGCTCTGAAATCCAAACAAACTGGGAACAAGGGAAAGGTGCACAGGTTTATGTAATCACCCTAGACATATACAAAACACGGAAGAGGACTGCACTCTCATACCGGACCGGGTACACATCCCATGACCCTGTAATATGCTCAGCCCTGGGTGCTCACAGGCACTCACAGGAAGTTGTGCTGTCCAGAGTCATAGGCAGTTAACTCCAGACAGGTCTGGGTGCAAGAACCATAGGGAAATTACAAAACAAATTAATACAACACACAGAGAAAGTCCAGCACTCACTTACAAGCTCTCAGCTAAGATTTAAAAGCAAAAATTAAAAGGTTAGTTACAGCATTTGGCCAAATGGGACAAGCCCAGGTACCACATCAAGGTCCTTTCCAATACCTGGGACCCTAAAACAGCCACACAATGCAAGCTCTCAAATCCAAACAAACTGGGAACAAGGGAAGGGTGCACAGGCTTATGTAATCACCCTAGACATATATAAAACATGGAAGAGGACTGCACTCTCATACCGGACCAGGTGTTTTATATATATATATATATATATATATATATATATATATATATATATATATATATATATATAATCCATTATAGAAGAGGACTGCACTCACTGGATTTGGTATATAAAATAAAAAATTTTATTAAGGTGACGTTTCGGGGTACGCAGACCCCTTCCTCAGACCAGGCAACAGTGCAAATGAACAGTGTGCAATATAAAGCAACATAGCCCCTCCCATCAAACAATTAGTGAAATTGCGCCAAAACCTATGTAACCATGACAACAGGTGAATCACCTAATTAACATTATTCCTACCTTTACTAATGTGATAGTTAAAAACAGTATAATTGTGCAAACCATATAAGTGTATCTTAAAACTATTCTCAAACAATAAATGACATGACATATGAGTAGCACCTAAAACACTCAAGGTGCACACAAAGAAATAAAATGTCCCCCTACAATGTGATGTGTGACCTACTGAAATAGCTACCACAAAGAAACAACTTAACATCGATAAAGGCAGTCTATAGGAAACAGCGCTCAATAAAAGATAGTTGCAGGACCTAGGCAGTATATCAGCATTTAAACATTAGTGTATCAGTATCTCTCAGTAAAACATACTTCTCAGTAAACAAAGGACAAGTAGAGAACAAGGACAAGTAGAGAAAAAGGGCTCAATAAAAGATAGTTGCAGGACCTAGGCAGTATATTAGCATTTAAACATTAGTGCATCAGTATCTCTCAGTAAAACATACTTCTCAGTAAACAAAGGACAAGTAGAGAACAAGGACAAGTAGAGAAAAAGGGCTCAATAAAAGATAGTTGCAGGACCTAGGCAGTATATCAGCATTTAAACATTAGTGCATCAGTATCTCTCAGTAAAACATACTTCTCAGTAAACAAAGGACAAGTAGAGAACAAGGACAAGTAGAGAAAAAGGGCTCAATAAAAGATAGTTGCAGGACCTAGGCAGTATATCAGCATTTAAACATTAGTGCATCAGTATCTCTCAGTAAAACATACTTCTCAGTAAACAAAGGACAAGTAGAGAAAAAGGACAAGTAGAGAAAAAGGGCTCATAGCCAGAAAAACACGTATGTCAAGATTTAGGCAAGCATGTAGATGTGTGTGTCAATTGTTGAACATCAGTAGGTATATCGTATAGCATCCATAGACTAATCTTAGAGAGAAAGAGGGTGTCATCACACCATCACCGACTACTGAGCCTAAGGGGTAATATAGATAATTTCAAAGCAGTGTGATTGCAATACATACAAAGAGTCAGCAACGTAAGATCGCTATTTATATCTCAAAGGGGAAAAAATATATATATCTCTACCAGCCAGCACTGTCTCTAGTTCAGGTAACTTACTTGGCATGAGATGTGATAGATACTGTCAAAGTGGTTGCAGCGTGTTGCAGAGAGGGAGCTGGAGACAAGATATGTCAGTTAGAAGTTTCAAAAACAGGCGCGGATCAACACAGTCCCGCGTCTGTGTCAACGGTGTCAGCGAGCATGGCTAATTTGCATAGCCGTCTAACATCATCAGGGGGGTGTGTATCAAGCAGTCAGAAAACATAGATGACAGCTAACCGATGTTAGCCGCAACTGCTGGGGCAAGCCAACAAATGATTGTACATACCTACACTTGTAGGAAAGGGGCGAATTGTCTAAACATCTGAGTATATATCACAAAAACAACAGCATAACATGCGTCTATATTACTTGTATACTTCTATCATATCCCAAAAAGGCTAAGAGAAGCCGTCAGACTTGCAGATAGTTGTATGGATCTGAGAGCCTTAGTCTGCCCAAAATGTTCTAATGTATGTTATGAGTACCATATCTATCCAGAGAGCCATATGTGTACGAAACAGTATAGGTATAGGGTTAGTAAATGTACTTAAAGAGAGCATAGTCTACCAGAATGTTGGTGCTAGAGCTAATCATGATACAAAATAAACAACCAAAATTCTATACTGGTAAAACATATGCCAGAGTCTTGTGCCTGAGTAACATGTTTAAATGCTGATATACTGCCTAGGTCCTGCAACTATCTTTTATTGAGCCCTTTTTCTCTACTTGTCCTTGTTCTCTACTTGTCCTTTGTTTACTGAGAAGTATGTTTTACTGAGAGATACTGATACACTAATGTTTAAATGCTGATATACTGATATACTGCCTAGGTCCTGCAACTATCTTTTATTGAGCGCTGTTTCCTATAGACTGCCTTTATCGATGTTAAGTTGTTTCTTTGTGGTAGCTATTTCAGTAGGTCACACATCACATTGTAGGGGGACATTTTATTTCTTTGTGTGCACCTTGAGTGTTTTAGGTACTACTCATATGTCATGTCATTTATTGTTTGAGAATAGTTTTAAGATACACTTATATGGTTTGCACAATTATACTGTTTTTAACTATCACATTAGTAAAGGTAGGAATAATGTTAATTAGGTGATTCACCTGTTGTCATGGTTACATAGGTTTTGGCGCAATTTCACTAATTGTTTGATGGGAGGGGCTATGTTGCTTTATATTGCACACTGTTCATTTGCACTGTTGCCTGGTCTGAGGAAGGGGTCTGCGTACCCCGAAACGTCACCTTAATAAAAATTTTTATTTTATATACCAAATCCAGTGAGTGCAGTCCTCTTCTATAATGGATTATTGATATACCTGACTTGGCACCCTGGTTGATGTCCCTATTGCATTGTGAGTGCAGACACACATGGAAGTTTTATATATATATATATATATATATATATATATTTTAGAAACAAACTTAAGCAAAAGTCAATCCACTGCTCGAGGGCTCCAAGCCACAGTATCCTCTGTCACAGAAATTATTATTAAGGACGTTACACCGGGTATTACTGCATCACCAGCACCACCTTTTCCACTTAGGCCGACAAACACTCTGGCTAAAGGGACTGAATAAATCTTATGGACAGTATATCAATGTGGCTGTAATACAGCGTCCTCACCTATACCACGTCCATTGCTTCTAGTCCGCCTTCGTTTGCCCAGTTGTGTATCGGCTGTATCCCTGCCTCCTCAGGGACACCACCAACCGCGGCTCCGATCTCCAATCAGCTGTATCCCTTGCTCCTCAGGGACGCCACCTAGAGCGGCTCCGATCTCCGTTCGCGGTGCGTGGTGTGCCTCCTTCCCGTGTCCTCCTGTGATGACGTCAGACGCTATGCGTATTCACTGACCGCGCACCTCCAAGAATGGCTCCAGCCAGAATGGGGGAATCAATAAACATCAAAGAAAGGAAATCCAGCGAACCATCTTGAAAACAAACTTCTTCTTTATTAGACATCAGGTACAAAAAATCCACACTTCATCATAAAATAGAAATAGCTTGTGTCTCCAGATTAAGCCGTAGCCGGTCTTACGCGTTTCGGCTTAGAAATCCCTTAATCATAGACCATACTGCTACATCCGGCGTTAACCCTTAAATAACCAAAGGAAAATTAATCACAAGGGTCAACAGCTGTTTCTGGGCATACAAGCTAATTGGGACATTTCAAATTGTAAACATCAAGTGAATGTTACTTGTTTAATTCTACACAGTAAATGAACATAGACCTTTAGCTGGAGTGGTCTCTCGCTAGAAACTTTATAATGGCAATGAGAGTTATACTAAAGAGAGCATCATTGAAAAATAAATACATGGATGCCAAACATCAAACAATTCAATTCAGGAATATCAAAGCCTTAACACTTTAACACAATAGTCCCTAGTATAACTTGGCTATTCAAAACTAAATATGTGTCACGGGGATAATATTAAACTTATAGCACTGATAATTCCAGTAATTTGATTAGTTCTGTACTGATCTGTATAAGACCCTATTATCATATTGGATGATCTTATGTTAGATTCCTTAGTATTATAAAACTAATGTTATTTTAACCCCCTGCTGACTAGAGTGGCAAAAGGACAGATGATCAGACTAAAGAGAAATTGCTCCCTTGACTCTGATTTTCAGAGGGAAGCTATCAATCTCAAGACACAATTGCTTGAAATAGGCTATCACCCGAAAATAATAAAGAGGGCGTATGTGGAGGTTAATAGAATGGAGCGATCCAGTATGCTCCAGAAGAAGGGTATAAACCAAAGTGGAACTTTTGATTTAAATAGACCCACCTTCACTACTACCTTCAGTCCACAATTCAGAGAAATATGTGGTATCATAGAAAAGCATTTTTCAGTGTTAATGGGTGATGTAGGTCTCAAATGCTTTGTAGAAGAAGGCTGTAATTTTGTCCCAAAAAGAGGACGAACCATAGGCAACATCTTAGCCCCGAGCATGCTTAAGAAACCAAACACGAGTGGGAGCAGTTGGCTGTCAGTAAAAGGGCACTTTAAGTGCCACTTCACGGCTTGTATTGCTTGCAGTCATACAAGTGTGACTAATCGCTTGCAGTCTAGGGTCACACAAAGGGTGTTTCTTCTCTCTAACTGCACAAACTGTAGAACCACATATGTTATATATGTAGTAGAGTGTACAGAGTGCAACAAACAGTACGTGGGTTGCACGACCCGTGAGGTGAGGTTCCGGATCAGAGAACACCTGAATAACATTGAAAAGGATATAGATGTCTCTGATCTGGTTCATCACTTCATAACAATACATAATAAAGTGGTCAAAACATTTAGGTGGCAAGTTATTGAACTTATAAGAAATACTCCACGTGGGGGAGACAGAACTGCCAGATTATTGCATAGGGAGGCATTTTGGATCTTCACCCTGCGGACCAGACGTCCGCAGGGATTCAATGCCACAGGAGATATAATTAATCATTGGCAATTCTAATTGAAAGTGACACAACGCACTATTAACAGTTCTAAGTGTATCCAATTATTAGGGTCCTGGTTTTGTGATAGGGTTATTGGTACACTGTATAGCAAGGATACCTATTTAAAGAGGACATTTTAACATGGATCAAATCTAGTCAGCAGGGGGTTAAAATAACATTAGTTTTATAATACTAAGGAATCTAACATAATATCATCCAATATGATAATAGGGTCTTATACAGATCAGTACAGAACTAATCAAATTACTGGAATTATCAGTGCTATAAGTTTAATATTATCCCCGTGACACATATTTAGTTTTGAATAGCCAAGTTATACTAGGGACTATTGTGTTAAAGTGTTAAGGCTTTGATATTCCTGAATTGAATTGTTTGATGTTTGGCATCCATGAATTTATTTTTCAATGATGCTCTCTCTAGTATAACTCTCATTGCCATTATAAAGTTTCTAGCGAGAGACCACTCCAGCTAAAGGTCTATGTTCATTTACTGTGTAGAATTAAACAAGTAACATTCACTTGATGTTTACAATTTGAAATGTCCCAATTAGCTTGTATGCCCAGAAACAGCTGTTGACCCTTGTGATTAATTTTCCTTTGGTTATTTAAGGGTTAACGCCGGATGTAGCAGTATGGTCTATGATTAAGGGATTTCTAAGCCGAAACGCGTAAGACCGGCTACGGCTTAATCTGGAGACACAAGCTATTTCTATTTTATGATGAAGTGTGGATTTTTTGTACCTGATGTCTAATAAAGAAGAAGTTTGTTTTCAAGATGGTTCGCTGGATTTCCTTTCTTTGATGTTTATACATATATATATATATATATATATATATATATATATATATATATATATATATATATATATATATATATATATACTGTATATAAATACACACACATATACAAATGCACTTTAGCACTTATAAAAAAATATTGCTATATTTAGAAAAAGCTTACAGATATTTTAGAAGTATTATACATGTTTATATATATGTTGGTATAAAAAGAGAGTGCCCATGGAGTTTACAGTTTAGAGGTAACTCTGAACCTTTAATTAATTTAGCTAGCTATTGCCTTTAGTTATGTTGTTTTTCAGCACTTAGTATTGTGTTTGGGGAAGTATTGTTTAAAGAAATCTGCGTTTAGGTTTAGTATATATTGCAGCAAAAGATAGATATGTGTGTTAGTGAATGTCTGTACGTGTGGTTATATATATATATATATATATATATATATATATATATATATATATACACATATATAAAACACAGGAATGGACTGCACTCACAGACTGGACTGGGTACACATCCTAAGTCACAGCAAACTCCACAGCCCTGAACACTGACAGACAGCTGCAAAGTTCTCAGCAACCCAGGCAGTTAACCCCAGAGCAGCTTGGGTGGCAGGCCCGCAGGGAAACATTACAAACATTATCAACACAACACACAAAAAAACTGGCACTCGCCAGCAGATTCACAGTAATGTTTAAAAGCAAAACTGAGGGAAGTCAGTTATATTTGGTGCCAAAGGATCAAGCCCAGCACCACGAAAAGGTCACCCCCTGCTGGGACCCTAAACCAGCACCCACACAATGCATACTTACAGACTGGATTGGGTACATATCCTAAGCCACAGCAAACTCCACAGCCCTGAACACTGACAAACAGTTGCAAAGTTCCCAGCAACCCAGGCAGTTAACCCCAGTGCAGCCTGGGTGACAGGCCCACAGGGAAGCATTACAAACATTATCAACACAACACACAGAAAACCTAACACTCGCCAGCAGATTCACAGTAATGTTTAAAAGCAAAACTGGGGGAAGTCAGTTACATTTAGTGCCAAAGGATCAAGCCCAGGACCATGTCAAGGTCTCCCCCTTCCTGGGACCCTAAACCAGCACCCACACAATGCATACTTCCAAACAAACCAACTGGGAACCTCCCAGGATGACACAGGCTTTTGTAACATCCCCTGCTGCTCTGGGGTTAACTGCCTGAGTTGCTGGGAACTTTGCAGCTGTCTGTCAGGGTTCAGGGCTGTGGAGTTTGTTGTGGCTTAGGATGTGTACCCAGTCCGGTCTGTGAGTGCGGTCCATTCCTGTGTTTTATATATATATGTATGTATATGAAAAGTATTGCTGGGCTAAAAGAAGTTGCACCCAGGTGGTAAATCGCCATAGAACAGGCTAACAATGGTATTGAGCTGGTTGTTCGTTCCTGTGAGTGCATTTCTCTCTGTGTGTATTTAGTCTCCCTATGGGAAAAAGGGGAAACCAGACATGGACTCCTTGCTCAGTGTGCTTAGAGGAATACTGCTACACCTCACTGACGAGGCCCAATGAAGGCCGAAACAATCGTCTGGGGTTGCTTTGTTCCTTGTTCAGAGAGGAAGTGCCTGGTATTTCGGTGCTGGACTGACCGTAATAGGCGGGATCAGACTGATATACTACAGGAAAGTTCTACTCTGTGAAAAGCATTGCTGGGCTAAAAGAAGTTGCACCCAGGTGGTAAATCGCCATAGAACAGGCTAACAATGGTATTGAGCTGGTTGTTCGTTCCTGTGAGTGCATTTCTCTCTGTGTGTATTTAGTCTCCCTATGGGAAAAAGGGGAAACCAGACATGGACTCCTTGCTCAGTGTGCTTAGAGGAATACTGCTACACCTCACTGACGAGGCCCAATGAAGGCCGAAACGATCGTCTGGGGTTGCTTTGTTCCTTGTTCAGAGAGGAAGTGCCTGGTATTTCGGTGCTGGACTGACCGTAATAGGCGGGATCAGACTGATATACTACAGGAAAGTTCTACTCTGTGAAAAGCATTGCTGGGCTAAAAGAAGTTGCACCCAGGTGGTAAATCGCCATAGAACAGGCTAACAATGGTATTGAGCTGGTTGTTCGTTCCTGTGAGTGCATTTCTCTCTGTGTGTATTTAGTCTCCCTATGGGAAAAAGGGGAAACCAGACATGGACTCCTTGCTCAGTGTGCTTAGAGGAATACTGCTACACCTCACTGACGAGGCCCATAGAAGGCCGAAACGATCAGCTGAGGTTGCCTCTTGGGCCTTTGGCTTGGATCAAGTGCAGTTTTCTGTGCTTGGTCTTGGTTTGCTGCCTGGAGACCTGCTCCTTCGGCCTGGGGTCCTTTCCCTTTGGGGTTTGGGCTCCTGCTGCTATTGGGGGGGTGGCTACTCCTTAGGCGTAGAGCAACTGGGTAGTAGGGCCGTCCCCTTGGCCTTGTGGCATCGTCCCTGGACTTCAGCCACATGCTGCTTTTGGGGGGGCGCTCTGAAATCCAGCCTAAAGAGGCAATAGGGCAAATATGGCTACCAATGTGCCAAATGTTCCCCATACACTTCGGGTGTTGATCTCTGAGGACTTTCGAGAGAAGATTGGTTTGGCTCATGTCCAGCAGGTGGTTTTGGAGGGTGTTTTGAAGATGCCAAGACCAAGTTTGCATTGTGTTCAGTCATTCCCTTCAAGAGGGATTTTTGATGTGGCTTTCACCGATGAGCATTATTTACAGACCTGCTCTCAACGGACTATTGATATGGCTGCTGCTCCAGAGTTGGTTGGCATGAAATTTGTTGCCTGTGTGCAGAGGGAGAGAAGAATCCCAGTGACAGTACATATGTACAACCCTTGGGTCACTGATGTGGAAATTCATCTGTTTCTTTGTCGCTACTTTGATGATGTTCAAGGAGGTAGCAAGCTGAAGAATCAGTTTGGGACTTTCAATGGAAAGCGCAGGTTCTGGGTGCGGTTTGTGCCTGATGAATTAGGTATTGGTGGAAAGAAACACCCTCCACAGACTTTCGCCATTGGTGGAAATAGAGGTTTCCTATACTATGATGACATGCCTCTTTTTTGCCGTAGTTGCAACCTGTTTGGTCACATTGCTGAAAATTGCCCAGGTGCCAGATGTCAAAATTGCGGTGAGGAGGATCATCTTGTTGCCCACTGTAGTAAACGCCGGACCTGTGACCTGTGTGGTTCTTCAAGTCATCTGTGCAGGATGTGTCCTTTGAAGATGTTTCAGGGGCTTGATAGAGTAAAGCCTTCCTATGCTGATGTTGCAAAAAAAACATCTTCAGTTGCAGCTGAGCCATCTGTGAATGAGGAGGAGGTCTCTGATGAGGCATTGAACTCTATATTACCTCTTTTGTGCAAGAAATCTGCATTTGGGGTCCCTGTCGGAGGGGTGTCTGATGCTCCTGTGGTGGTTCCTGTGGCTGAGAATGTGGAGGAAGCCCAATCTCATCTTCAGGAAGTGGATCTTGCTACATCTAATGTGATAGCTGCTTCAGATGTTCTTGAAGCCCTGTTGCCCAATTCTGTGGATGATACTGCTGCTGTTCCTGTGACAGAGAATTTTTCCTTCACTGAGTCATCTTGTGATGCTGCTCCTGATGCTGTTCTTGGTGAAGGGGAGAACATTGATTGGTCTGCTGTTGTGTCCTCTAGTTCTGAGGAGGATATGGACACTGAAGGGAAAAAATCTGCCTCCAAACTAAAAATAGATGCGGATTCTGATGGATGGGAGAGTCCTGATTTGAATCTTCCAGTAGTTAAGTGATGCTGACTCTTTAATTTCAGAGTTTCCTTCTGTCTCTACTAAAGACGTTCCTTCTGACTCAAGCCAGTGTATAGGTGACTTTTCTGATGCCTCTTCTGTTGGTTATCTAGATAAAAGAGATGTGAACCAACTTGCTGAAGTTACTGGTTATGAGGCTGACAAGGGGGAGCCTAGGAGGTCGGAACGTCACAGAGGCAGATTTAAAGGATCTCCTTGGAGTCCTAAGAAAAAGAAAGGAAAGAAGAAGTCCTGATGTTATTTCTTTTTTTGTTTTTCTTTAATTTATTTTTGTGATGTCTCTGACCATTTATTCCCTTAATGTCAGGTGTATGACAACTATAGCAAGGAGAGCTGCAATTTTTAAATTATTATCTGTATGTTCTGCTAATATTTTTTGTTTGCAGGAATGTGGTCTCTCTGAACATCCTAAATGTGCTGACTGGGAATATGGTCCTAAAGTATGGTCTTGTTCTTCTGATAGGAATGGGGGGGGGGTGGGAGTTTTGTTTAAGGGGTTTAGTTTTTCTATCCTTAATGTAGTTCATATTGTCCCAGGTCGGGTACTTTTGGTTAGTTTTAGTTTTTGTGGGACTGTTTTTCGTTTGTTTAATGTATATGCTTCTCCAAATAGGGTAGAACGTTTGCTTAATTTTGAAACTTTAAAGTTTTTTCTGCCAGGCCGAGAGCCAACTTTTTTGGTTGGGGATTTTAATTGTATTATTAAGAATGGGGACAGAGAGGGTGGGAGTGATTATAGGGTGGATAGCTCAGGGAAGTTTTTACTTGATTTGCTTAAATCTTTCGGTTTGAAGGATGCCTTCGGGTCTGTTTCTTTTTCAGGGGAGGGTTTTACTTTCTTTAGTGATAGTGGTGGGATAAAATCTCGAATTGATTTTTGTTTTTTATCTAAATTTTTATGTGTTGATGATTTTTCTTTAAAGCGGATGCCCTTTACGGATCATGCCCTTTTAATGTGTAAGGTGAATTGTGATTTGAAGATCAAGTATGGTAAGGGTGTTTGGAAACTGAATGTGGATTTGTTAGAAGATGAGAAGTTTAAGCATCAGTTTGTTTGGATGTATGAAAGGTGGCGTGAAAGAAAATGTGATTTTAGTAATGTGCTTATGTGGTGGGAATGGTTGAAGGTGGAAATAAAGAGGTTTTTTATTAAGAAAGGCTGTGAGAAAGCTAGAATGGAAAGGGAGTTGTATGATAAATGGTATCTGAGGTTGTTGTATTTGTATGAATTGAGAAATTGTGGTATTGATGTGCATGAGGAAATTGCTGAAGCAAGAAAGATAATTAAAAAGTGTATGTATGAAAAAGGAAAGAAAATTGTTTTTATGGCAAGATTGGAGAAAATGGAAAAGGATGAGTCTTGTAGTAAATATTTTTTTAAGAAAGCTTTTGAAGGAAAGACTGGTTTTGTTAGTGTTTTTGATAAGGTTGAGTGTGAAGTTAATGGTACGGATGGTGTTTTGCGTGAAGTTCATGAGTTTTACAGTGAGCTGTATAAAGAAAAAACAAGAGATGTTTTATTGGAAAATGAGTTGTTGGAAAACATTGAGGTTAAGTTGGAAAAATATGATAATGATTTGTTAGAAAGGGATCTAAGTTTGGATGAGATTGCAGAGGTTGTTAGGAGTTTTAAGAATGGGAAGGTACCTGGTTGTGATGGTTTGCCTGTTGAATTTTATACTTGTTTTTGGAATTTGATTGGGGTGGATATGTTGGATGTTTGTAAGTTTGTTTTTAGAATGAATGTTTTGCCTGTTTCAATGAGGAAAGGTTTGATTGTTTTGTTATTTAAAAAGGGTGATAAGAGAGATTTGAGGAATTGGAGGCCGATTACGTTGTTGAATGTTGACTATAAGGTTATTGCAAAGGTGTTGGCAAATAGAATGCGTGTGATTGGTAAGGTTGTGGGTGAAGAGCAAGTGTGTGCTGTTCCTGGGCGTCAGATTTCTGAAAGTTTGTTGTTACTACGTGATGTACTGTGGTATGTGAGGGAGAGGATGAGGTCTGTTGCTGTTGCTATTGTGGAATTTGAAAAAGCGTATGATAGGGTAGTGCATGATTTTATGTTTCATGTTTTAGAACGTTTAGGTTTTTCTGGTAAGATTATTGGATGGTTTAAATGTTTGTATAGTGATATTGTGAGTCAAGTCCAGGTTAATGGTTTTTTGACTGAGGAATTTTGTGTTAAATCTGGAGTGCGTCAAGGATGTCCTTTGTCTCCTGTGTTATTTGTATGTGTCATTGAGCCATTATTAACTAGTTTGAGGAAGGATAAATTAGTTAGAGGTGTGAGTGTTCCTGGTAGTAATGGAAGGTGTTTAAAAGTGATTGGGTATATGGATGATGTGAGTGTGGTATGTGAGACTCAGGCTGGTTTGAGGAGGGTGAAAACTTTAGTTGAATGTTTTTGTATGGCAAGTGGTTTCAGAGTTAATTGGAATAAGTGTAAAGTTAAAGTTTTTGGTAATGATAGGGAGATTGATTCCTGTGGATGGCCTGTGACTGAAGGTGCAATTGAGGTGTTGGGTGTGAAATTTGATGTGGATTTGAAAGGCTTGGAAAGTTGGGAGAATGTTTTTGATAAAGTGAGTAGAAAACTTCAGTTTTGGTCTTTAAGGACTTTATCTTTGGAAGGAAAAATGTTAGTTATTAAATCGGTTTTGATCCCTATTATGTTATATTTGGCGTTAGTTTTTCCGCCACCTGAGAGGATTTTTCAGAGAATTTTGAGAGTGTTGTTTTCTTTTTTCTGGAGTTCTGGTATGGAGCGTTTGAAAAGAGATGTTGTTGTTAAGAGTAAGAATGTTGGTGGTAAGAGTTTTCCAAATGTGGAGAGATTTTTGGCTGTGATATATGTTAGTAGGTGTGTGGTTCTGAGTGGTAAGGATAGCATGGCTGGTTGTATGGTAAAGTATGCTTGTGGAAATGTTTTAAGACGATATGGTTTATTTGAGATTGATAGAAAGAAACCGGTATGTTTTGCTGTTCCGTGGTTTTATGTAAGGGTGGAATGTTGGATTAAAAAATATCGTTTGGAGAATGTTAGTAGGGAGATGTGGTGTGCAAACAGAATGGTGTTGAAAATATTGGAGAAGAAGGAAGGTCTTGAGTTGATTGGGGGTTTGACTGAAAATGAATGTGTGTTGGTATGGAAAAATGTGTGTAATAAGTATTTGATGAATAGGCAGAAAGATATTAGTTGGATGAGTGTGCATAAGTGTTTGCCAACAAGGGATTTTCAGAGAATGCGTCGTTTAGTGGCTTCAGAAGTGTGTCCTAGAGATTGTTGTTTTCAAAGTGAGAGTGTTATTCATTTGTTTTGGAATTGTGAGTATGCTAGGGATGTTTGGAGAAGTTTGAAAAGGATGATTAAGGGTTTGACTGGAGTGCAGTTTTTTACTTTTAATATGATGATGTATGGTTTGTGTGGAAATGGTGTGGAAAAGGAGAAAGCAAGATTGATATGGTTGTTGGCATGTTGTGTGAAGGAGGTGTTGTGGGATGTGCGTAATATTTTGATTTTTAAGAAAGAGGTAGTTACTGTAGGTAATTGTGTGGGTATGATCCGTGGGAAGTTGTTTTGTATTTTTCTATTGATAGGAGGCGATATGGGGAATTAGATTCTGAAGGCATCTGGAAGACAAAGAAGTGGAAGGATTGGATTATTTAGTTGTTTTTTTTGTTTGTTTTTCCTCCAGTTTGTTTTTGTCTGTATTTGAAATATGTTTAATTTTATTTTGTGTGATTATTTAAGTTTAATTGCATTTTGATTTTTTTCTGATGACAAAAATTTGGGTCAATATTTCAGTTTTGTAACAAGAGTTATTTTGTTTGCATTTGTTATTATGATTTTATTTTGTATATATGCATATATGATTATTTTTCTAATAAAAGAATTACGAAACGATCGTCTGGGGTTGCTTTGTTCCTTGTTCAGAGAGGAAGTGCCTGGTATTTCGGTGCTGGACTGACCGTAATAGGCGGGATCAGACTGATATACTACAGGAAAGTTCTACTCTGTGAAAAGCATTGCTGGGCTAAAAGAAGTTGCACCCAGGTGGTAAATCGCCATAGAACAGGCTAACAATGGTATTGAGCTGGTTGTTCGTTCCTGTGAGTGCATTTCTCTCTGTGTGTATTTAGTCTCCCTATGGGAAAAAGGGGAAACCAGACATGGACTCCTTGCTCAGTGTGCTTAGAGGAATACTGCTACACCTCACTGACGAGGCCCAATGAAGGCCGAAACGATCGTCTGGGGTTGCTTTGTTCCTTGTTCAGAGAGGAAGTGCCTGGTATTTCGGTGCTGGACTGACCGTAATAGGCGGGATCAGACTGATATACTACAGGAAAGTTCTACTCTGTGAAAAGCATTGCTGGGCTAAAAGAAGTTGCACCCAGGTGGTAAATCACCATAGAACAGGCTAACAATGGTATTGAGCTGGTTGTTCGTTCCTGTGAGTGCATTTCTCTCTGTGTGTATTTAGTCTCCCTATGGGAAAAAGGGGAAACCAGACATGGACTCCTTGCTCAGTGTGCTTAGAGGAATACTGCTACACCTCACTGACGAGGCCCAATGAAGGCCGAAACGATCGTCTGGGGTTGCTTTGTTCCTTGTTCAGAGAGGAAGTGCCTGGTATTTCGGTGCTGGACTGACCATAATAGGCGGGATCAGACTGATATACTACAGGAAAGTTCTACTCTGTGAAAAGCATTGCTGGGCTAAAAGAAGTTGCACCCAGGTGGTAAATCGCCATAGAACAGGCTAACAATGGTATTGAGCTGGTTGTTCGTTCCTGTGAGTGCATTTCTCTCTGTGTGTATATATATATATATATATATATATATATATATAATATAATATATATATATATATATATATATATTTGTGTGTGTGTGTATGTGTGTGCATGCATTACAGTGTGTATGTGCATAACTTTGTCTTTGACTATGTGTGTTTGTTTTTATGTGTGTGTGCCTGTGTATATGTGTATGCAAGTGTTTTGGAAATGCCATAAAAAATAATTTTGCTCCCTGAGCAAAATATATTATGGCCAAAAAAGGCCTAAAACCTTGTAATCTAGGCCAATAAGTTTCTAATCTATTGGTCAATATTTGAAGGATTAAATTTAGGTAATATGCTAATCACATCCCTTTAAAATAAAATTTTAAAACAACACATCCTACAACAAAACATTTGATCCTGTATAATGAATGTCATTAGTTCTTAAAGGAACATGAAACACAGATTGTTTCTATTATGATTTAGATGGAGCATACACTTTTAAATAATTTTCGGCTAGATTTAGAGTTTGGCGTTAGCCGTCAAAACCAGCGTTAGAGGCTCCTAAAGCTGGTTTTGGGCTACCGCTGGTATTTAGAGTCGTGTATGTAAGGGTCTAACGCTCACTTTCCAGCCGCGACTTTTCCATACCGCAGATCCCCTTACGTCAATTGCGTATCCTATCTTTTCAATGGGATCTTTCTAACGCCGGTCTTGGCTGAAGTGAGCATTAGAACACTCACTACAAGACTCCAGCCGCAGCAAAAAGCCAGGAGTTAAGAGATTTCTGGGCTAACGCCGGTTCATAAAGCTCTTAACTACTGTGCTCTAAAGTACACTAACACCCATAAACTACCTATGTACCCCTAAACCGAGGTCCCCCCACATCGCCGCCATTCTATTAATTTTTTTTAATAACTATAATAAATGTATTAACCCCTAAAGCTAAGTCTAACCCTAACCCTAACACCCCCCTAAGTTAAATATAATTTAAATCTAACGAAATAAATTAACTCTTATTAAATAAATTATTCCTATTTAAAGCTAAATACTTACCTGTAAAATAAATCCTAATATAGCTACAATATAAATTATAATTATATTGTAGCTATTTTAGGATTAATATTTATTTTACAGGCAACTTTGTATTTATTTTAACCAGGTACAATAGCTATTAAATAGTTAATAACCATTTAATAGTTACCTAGTTAAAATAATTACAAAATTACCTGTAAAATAAATCCTAACCTAAGTTACAATTAAACCTAACACTACACTATCAATAAATTAATTAAATACAATACCTACAAATAAATACAATTAAATAAACTAACTAAAGTACAAAAAATAAAAAAAGAACTAAGTTACAAAAAATAAAAAAATATTTACAAACATTATAAAAATATTACAACAATTTTAAGCTAATTACACCTACTCTAAGCCCCCTAATAAAATAACAAAGCCCCCAAAAATAAAAAAATGCCCTACCCTATTCTAAAATACAAATAGAAAAGCTCTTTTACCTTACCAGCCCTTAAAAGGGCCTTTTGCAGGGCATGCCCCAAAGAATTCAGCTCTTTTGCCTGTAAAAAAAAACATACAATACCCCCCCAACATTACAACCCACCACCCACATACCCCTAATCTAACCCAAACCCCCCTTAAATAAACCTAACACTAAGCCCCTGAAGATCTTCCTACCTTATCTTCACCACTCTGGGTATCACCGATCGGTCCAGGCTCCGAAGTCTTCATCCAAGCCCAAGCGGGGGCTGAAGATGTCCATGATCCGGCTGAAGAGGTCCTTCATCGGGCAGAAGTCTTCATCCTATGTGGGCAGAAGATGAGATCCGGACCGGTAGACATCTTCATCCAAGCGGCATCTTCTATCTTCTTCCATCCGACGACGAGCGGCTCCATCTTAAAGACCTCCGGCACGGATCCATCCTCTTCTTCCGACGTCCTAACACAGAATGAAGGTTCCTTTAAGGGACGTCTTCCAAGATGGCGTCCCTCGAATTCCGTTTGGCTGATAGGATTCTATCAGCCAATCGGAATTAAGGTAGGAAAATTCTGATTGGCTGATGGAATCAGCCAATCAGATTCAAGTTCAATCTGATATGCTGATCCAATCAGCCAATCAGATTGAGCTCGCATTCTATTGGCTGTTCCGATCAGCCAATAGAATGCAAGCTCAATCTGATTGGTTGATTGGATCAGCCAATCGGATTGAACTTGAATCTGATTGGCTGAATTTTCCTACCTTAATTCCAATTGGCTAATAGAATCCTATCAGCCAATCGTGTGCTTGGAACGTCTTAAGGGTTATGCTGCCTTACCGTAATGGGAAGCTTGTGTGTGAGTGTGTGTGAGCAACATTGTTGCCAATGTTGGGGTGGGGATTGCTTACCTTATATAACCATTGTTAGTTATCCTTTCTTCCTCTTTTGTTTCTGTCTGTTCAAGAGAAGTGTATCCCCTTGCATTTCATTCCCACCCCCAACTGTTCATAATCATTATAATTTCTTTTACAGATCTCAGGGGCGGCACTGAGTTGATGGCAACCTCCTGGACGGCTCTAGTAGCTTTGGCGGGAGCATGTCTAATCAGGCTAGCTTTTGTAAACCTAAAGTGGTAATATTCAGCTTCCTCTTGGTAGTGCTTGTTGCAGCGTCTTGCACTGACAGAGCCCTTAAGGTTTGAAGCCGGGACAGTTAGGGTTGTAATTTACCATCTGGCCAAATTATTTTTATGGCTTCCGCATGGGTGTGGTCGAGCTAATGGGAGGGGCAAGATGTTAAAAGTCGTAGCTTGTAGTGCCTCTCCCCGCAGGCTTGCTGACCTATATATCCCTAGTGGATGATGCCAGGCAGATTGAAAGACTAAGCTCATCAGGAGCTTAGCAGTCGTCTGAACTGGGCCGTTGACCTCTAAATACTTTTTGTAAATGATAATTGATTTAGTTATACTTAGGACCTCAGATGTCGTCACCTAGTGTTTCAAACTTAATTAATAAGTTTAGCAAAAATCTAGAGCCCTTTTTATAAATAAATGTGACCTTGTTCCTTGGTCTTATCCTTCTAATCATTGACTTTGTCTTTATTTGGGCTTAAGGTAGAAATTTAGATAATGGCGATTTATCCCTTAAGGGTCTTTTCATATGCAGAGGAAGGGGGGAGGGTCTGCATTCACTGGGTGTTCCAGTCAACCTAATTAAAAGTGCAAAACTGGGAGCTTCTAAGCAAGATTTTAAAAGATTTTATACTGAATTTTTAGATCAGCATCTAAGCATATTATTCTTTATAGTAGTGTACTGTATATTACATGCAGTTATATGAAAATTGGTGTATTCTGTCCCTTTGATATATCTCTTTATTGTCCTGTGTTATTTTCCAAGAACTGTTTATTTTTCTCTACCTTTTCTAATATACGGCTAGATTTAGAGTTCTGCGTTAGCCGTCAAAAGCAGCGTTAAGGGGTCCTAACTGTGCTTTTGGCCGGCCGCTGGTATTTAGAGTCAGGCAGGAAAGGGTCTAACGCTCACTTCCCTACCACAATTACAGGCTACCGCAGATCCCCTTACGCCAATTGCGTATCCTATCTTTTCAATGGGATCTGCCTAACGCTGGTATTTGGAGTCTTGGGAGAAGTGAGTGGTAGAGCCTCTACCGACAAGACTCCAGCAGCAGAAAAAAGTCAGTAGTTAAGAGCTTTATAGGCTAACGCGTGAATATAAAGCTCTTAACTACTGTGCTATAAAGTACACTAGCACCCATAAACTACCTATGAGCCCCTAAACCGAGGCCCCCCCACATCGCCGCCACTCTAATAAAAATTTTTAACCCCTAATCTGCCGACTGGACATCACCGCCACCTACGTTTTACTTATGAACCCCTAATCTGCTGCCCCTAACATCGCCGACCCCTATATTATATTATTAACCCCTTATCTGCCCCCCCTAACGTCGCCGCTACCTAACTACACTTATTAACCCCTAATCTGCCGACCGGACCTCGCCGCCAATATAATAAATGTATTAACCCCTAAACCGCGGCCCTCCCGCCTCGCAAACACTAGAATAAATTTGATTAACCCCTAATCTGCCCTCCCGAACATCGCCGCCACCTACCTACAATTATTAAACCCTAATCTCCTGCCCGCACCATCGCCGCTACTATAATAAAGTTATTAACCCCTAAACATAACTCTAACCCTAACCCTAACACCCCTCTAACATAAATATAATTTATATTAAGCTAAATAATATTCCTAAAATTAACAAAAATAATCCTATTTAAAACTAAATACTTACCTATAAAATAAACCCTAATATAGCTACAATATAATTAATAATTACATTGTAGCTATTTTAGGATTTATATTTATTTTACAGGCAACTTTGCATTTATTTAAACTAGGTACAATAACTATTAAATAGTTAATATCTATTTAATAGCTACCTAGTTAAAATAAATACAAAATTACCTGTAAAATAAATCCTAACCTAAGTTACAATTAAACCTAACACTACAATATCATTAAATTAATTAAATAAATTACCTACAATTACCTACAATTAAATAAACTATTCTATAATACAAAAAACCCCCACTAAATTACAAAAAAATAAAAAAGAATTACAAGTAGTTTAAACTAATTATACCTAATCTAAGCCCCCTAATAAAATAAAAAAGCCCCCCAAAATAAAAAATTCCCTACCTTATTCTAAAATACAAAAGTAATCAGCTCTTTTACCAGCCCTTAAACTGGCTTTTTGCGGGGCATGCCCCAAATTAATCAGCTCTTTTGCCTGTAAAAAAAAATACAACCCCCCCAACATTAAAACCCACCACCCATATACCCCTACTCTAACCCACCCAAACCCCCCTTAAATAAACCTAACACTACCCCCATGAAGATATCCCTACCTTGAGTCATCTTCACCCAGCCGGGCCGAAGTCTTCATCCGATGGGGCATAAGAGGACATCGAGACCGGCAGAAGTCTTCATCCTATCCGGGCAGAAGAGGACATCCTGACCAGCAGACATCTTCATCCAAGCGGCATCTTTAATCTTCATCCATCCGGAGCAGAGCAGAGCCATCTTCTTCCCAGCCGACGCGGATCCATCCTCTTCAACCGACGCCTACTCGCCGAATGAAGGTTCCTTTAAATGACGTCATCCAAGATGGCATCCCTCAAATTCCGATTGGCTGATAGGATTCTATTCTAATTAAGTTAGGAAAAATCTGATTGGCTGATTCAATCAGCCAATCAGATTGAGCTTGCATTCTATTGGCTGTTCCAATCAGCCAATAAACTGCGAGCTCAATCTGATTGGCTGATTGGATCAGCCAATCGGATTGAACTTGAATCTGATTGGCTGATTGAATCAGCCAATCAGATTTTTCCTACCTTAATTCCGATTGGCTGATAGAATCCTATCAGCCAATCAGAATTCGAGGGACGCCATCTTAGATGACATCATTTAAAGGAACCTTCTTTCTGCGAGTAGGCGTCGGTTGAAGAGGATGGATCCGCGTCGGCTGTGAAGAAGATGGCTCCGCTCCGTATGGATGAAGATAGAAGATGCCGCTTGGATGAAGATGTCTGCCGGTCCGGATGTCCTCTTCTGCCCGGATAGGATGAAGACTTCTGCCGGTCTGGATGTCCTCTTCTGCCCCATCGGATGAAGACTTCGGCCCGGCTGGGTGAAGACGAATCAAGGTAGGGAGATCTTCAGGGGGTAGTGTTAGGTTTATTTAAGGGGGGTTTGGGTGGGTTAGAGTAGGGGTATGTGGGTGGTGGGTTTTAATGTTGGGGGGATTGTATTTTTTTTTACAGGCAAAAGAGCTGATTACTTTGGGGCATGCCCCTCAAAAAGCCATTTTAAGGGCTGGCAAAAGAGCTGATTACTTTTTTATTTTAGAATAGGGTAGGGAATTTTTTATTTTGGGGGGCTTTTTTATTTTATTAGGGGACTTAGATTAGGTGTAATTAGTTTAAACTGCTTGTAATTCTTTTTTATTTTTGTAATTTAGTGTTTGTTCTTTTTTGTATTATAGAATAGCTTATTTAATTGTAGGCAATTGTAGGTAATTTATTGAATTAATTTAATGATAGTGTAGTGTTAGGTTTAATTGTAACTTAGGTTAGGATTTATTTTACAGGTAATTTTGTATTTATTTTAACTAGGTAGCTATTAAATAGATATTAAAGGGACACTGAACACAAATTTTTTCTTTTGTGGTTCAGATAGAGCATGAAATTTTAAGCAACTTTCTAATTTACTCCTATTATCAAATGTTCTTTATTCTCTTGGTATCTTTATTTGAAATGCAAGAATGTAAGTTAGATGCCGGCCCATTTTTGGTGAACAACCTAGGTTGTCCTTGCTAATTGGTGGATAAATTCAACCACCAATCAAAAACTGCTGTCCAAAGGTCTGAACCAAGAAAAAAGCTTAGATGCCTTCTTTTTCATATAAAGATAGAAAGAGAACGAAGAAAAATTGATAATAGGAGTGAATTAGAAAGTTGCTTAAAATTGCATGCTCTATCTGAATCACGAAATAAAATATTTGGGTTCAGTGTCCCCTGTACAAAGTTGCCTGTAAAATAAATATATATCCTAAAATAGCTACAATGTAATTATTAATTATATTGTAGCTATATTAGGGTTTATTTTATAGGTAAGTATTTAGTTTTAAATAGGATTATTTTAGTTAATTTTAGGAATATTATTTCGTTTAATATAAATTATATTTATGTTAGAGGGGTGTTAGGATTAGGGTTAGAGTTATGTTTAGGGGTTAATAACTTTATTATAGTAGCGGCTACGGTGCGGGCGGGAGATTAGGGGTTAATAATTGTAGGTAGGTGGCGGCGATGTTAGGGAGGGCAGATTAGGGGTTAATCAAATTTATTCTAGTGTTTGCGAGGCGGGAGTGCTGCGGTTTAGGGGTTAATACATTTATTATAGTGGCGGCGAGGTCCGGTCGGCAGATTAGGGGTTAATAAGTGTAGTTAGGTAGCGGCGACGTTGTGGGGGGCAGATTTGGGGTTAATAATATAATATAGGGGTCGGTGATGTTAGGGGCAGCAGATTAGGGGTTCATAGGGATAATGTAGGTTGCAGCGGTGTCTGGAGCGGAAGATTAGGGGTTAATAATAATATGCAGGGGTCAGCAATGTCGGGGGCGGCAGATTATGGGTTAATAAGTGTAAGGTTAGGGGTGTTTAGACTCGGGGTTCATGTTAGGGTGTTAGGTGCAGACTTAGAAAGTGTTTCCCCATAGGAAACAATGGGGCTGGGTTAGGAGCTGAACGCAGCTTTTTTGCAGGTGTTAGGTTTTTTTCAGCCAGCTCAGCCCCATTGTTTCCTATGGGGATATCGTGCACGAGCACGTTTTCCCAGCTTAACGCTACCGTAAGCAACGCTGGTATTGAGAGTTGAAGTGGAGCTAAGTTAGGCTCAACGCACCCTTTTTTGAGCCTAACGCAGCCCCTCAGACAACTCTAAATACCAGCGTTGTTGGAAAGCTGCGTTGGGAAAAAAAGCAGCGTTAGCTACGCGGGTCTTTACCGACAAAACTCTAAATCTAGCCGATAGTTATTTTATTATCACAGTTAATCTTGATTTTAGCGGGATAAATCATTGTGGCTTGGAAACCTTCCTTTGTCAATTGTGTGCACCATGGGGCCATTACTCTTCTTTTATTTGATGTCTCTGCTGAGAATTCTGAAAATAATAATACTCGTTTTTTATTGATCTATAGTTGTCCCTTTTTTCTATAGTATGCCATTATTTTCTGCTTATCTTGAAAATTTAAGAACTTTACTAGTATCGGTATCTTAGAGTTGGAGGTATTTCCTTCATTATTAAAGCTCCCTAGTCTATGTACCCTTTCCACTGCCATACTACCTAACTCTTTAGGCATGTCAAGAATCTGAGGTAGTGTATGTGTGACAAAGTTCAACAAGTCTGTATATTCTGGTGTCTCTTGGAGACCTACTATTTTAAGATTATTTCTCCGAGATCTATCCTCTAATTTGTCCATACGAGCTTGGATCGTATATAGGGTTTTAGTCTGAGACTTAAGAGTAGACTGTTGCACATACTCGGCTAGATTTGGAGTTTTGTCGGTAACGACCCGAAAAACTAACGCCGGCTTTTTTCTGGCCGCACCATAAAAATAACTCTGGTATTGAGAGTCCACATAAAGCCTCAATTCTCCCATAGGAAACAATTGGCCTGTTTGAGCTGAAAAAAAAACTAACACCTGCAAAAAAGCCGCGTTCAGCTCTTAACGCAGCCCCATTGTTTGCTATGGGGAAACACTTCCTACGTCTGCACCTAACACTGTAACATGTACCCCGAGTCTAAACACCCCTAACCTTACCCTTATTAACCTCTAATCTGCCGCCCCCGCTATCGCTGACACCTGCATTTTATTTTTAACCCCTAATCTGCCGCTCCGTAAACCGCCGCTACTTACATTATCCCTATGTACCCCTAATCTGCTGCCCCTAACACCGCCGACCCCTATATTATATTTATTAACCCCTAATCTGCCCCCCTCAACGTCGCCTCCACCTGCCTACACTTATTAACCCCTAATCTGCCGAGCGGACCGCACCGCTATTATAATAAAGTTATTAACCCCTAATCCGCCTCACTAACCCTATAATAAATAGTATTAACCCCTAATCTGCCCTCCCTAACATCGCCGACACCTAACTTCAATTATTAACCCCTAATCTGCCGACCGGAGCTCACCGCTATTCTAATAAATGGATTAACCCCTAAAGCTAAGTCTAACCCTAACACTAACACCCCCCTAAATTAAATATAATTTTAATCTAACGAAATTAATTAACTCTTATTAAATAAATTATTCCTATTTAAAGCGAAATACTTACCTGTAAAATAAACCCTAATATAGCTACAATATAAATAATAATTATATTGTAGCTATTTTAGGATTTATATTTATTTTACAGGCAACTTTGTAATTATTTTAACCAGGTACAATAGCTATTAAATAGTTAAGAACTATTTAATAGTTACCTAGTTAAAATAATTACAAAATTACCTGTAAAATAAATCCTAACCTGTTACAATTAAACCTAACACTATACTATCATTAAATTAATTAAATAAAATACCTACAATTACCTACAATTAAACCTAACACTACACTATCAATACATTAATTAAATACAATATCTACAAATAACTACAATGAAATAAACTAACTAAAGTACAAAAAATAAAAAAGAACTAAGTTACAAAAAATAAAAAAATATCTACAAACATAAGAAAAATATTACAACAATTTTAAACTAATTACACCTACTCTAAGCCCCCTAATAAAACAACAAAGCCCCCCAAAATAAAAAATGCCCTACCCTATTCTAAATTACTAAAGTTAAAAGCTCTTTTACCTTACCAGCCCTGAACAGGGCCCTTTGCGGGGCATGCCCCAAGAAGTTCAGCTCTTTTGCCTGTAAAAAAAACATACAATACCCCCCCCCCCAACATTACAACCCACCACCCACATACCCATAATCTAACCCAAACCCCCCTTAAATAAACCTAACACTAAGCCCCTGAAGATCATCCTACCTTGTCTTCACCTCACCAGGTATCACCGATCCGTCCTGGCTCCAAAATCTTCATCCAACCCAAGCGGGGGTTGGCGATCCATCATCCGGTGGCTGAAGAGGTCCAGAAGAGGCTCCAAAGTCTTCATCCTATCCGGGAAGAAGAGGCGATCCGTACCGGCAACCATCTTGATCCAAGCGGCATCTTCTATCTTCATCCGATGACGACGACTGGCTCCATCCTGAAGACCTCCACCGCGGACCCATCTTCTTCCGGCGACGTCCAACTGAAGAATGACGGTTCCTTTAAGGGACGTCATCCAAGATGGCGTCCCTCGAATTCCGATTGGCTGATAGGATTCTATCAGCCAATCGGAATTAAGGTAGGAATATTCTGATTGGCTGATGGAATCAGCCAATCAGAATCAAGTTCAATCCGATTGGCTGATCCAATCAGCCAATCAGATTGAGCTCGCATTCTATTGGCTGTTCCGATCAGCCAATAGAATGCGAGCCAATCAGAATATTCCTACCTTAATTCCTAGTTTATTTAATTGTATTTATTTGTAGGAATTGTATTTAATTAATTTATTGATAGTGTAGTGTTAGGTTAATTGTAGGTAATTGTAGGTAGTTTATTTAATTAATTTATTGATAGTGTAGTGTTAGGTTTAATTGTAACTTAGGTTAGTATTTATTTTACAGGTAATTTTGTAATTATTTTAACTATTTTAGCTATTAAATAGTTCTTAACTATTTAATAGCTATTGTACCTGGTTAAAATAAATACAAAGTTACCTGTAAAATAAATATTAATCCTAAAATAGCTATAATATAATTATAATTTATATTGTAGCTATATTAGGATTTATTTTACAGGTAAGTATTTATCTTTAAATAGGAATAATTTATTTAATAAGAGTTAATTAATTTCGTTAGATGTAAATTATATTTAACTTAGGGGGGTGTTAGTGTTAGGGTTAGACTTAGCTTTAGGGGTTAATACATTTATTAGAGTAGCGGTGAGCTCCAGTCGGCAGATTAGGGGTTAATAATTGAAGTTAGGTGTCGGCGATGTTAGGGAGGGCAGATTAGGGGTTAATACTATTTATTATAGGGTTAGTGATGCGGATTAGGGGTTAATAACTTTATTATAGTAGCGCTTAGGTCCGCTCGGCAGATTAGGGGTTAATAAGTGTAGGCAGGTGGAGGCGACGTTGTGGGGGGCAGATTAGGGGTTAATAAATATAATACAGGGGTCGGCGGTGTTAGGGGGAGCAGATTAGGGGTACATAAGGATAACATAGGTGGCGGCGCTTTGCGGTCGGCAGATTAGGGGTTAATAAGTGTAGGCAGATGGAGGCGACGTTGAGGGGGGCAGATTAGGGGTTAATAAATATAATACAGGGGTCGGCGGTGTTAGGGGGAGCAGATTAGGGGTACATAAGGATAACGTAGGTGGCGGTCGGCAGATTAGGGGTTAAAAAAAATTATTCGAGTATCGGCGATGTGGGGGGACCTCGGTTTAGGGGTACATAGGTAGTTTATGGGTGTTAGTGTACTTTAGAGTACAGTAGTTAAGAGCTTTAGAAACCGGCGTTAGCCCAGAAAGCTCTTAACTACTGACTTTTTTCCTGCGGCCGGAGTTTTGTCGTTAGATGTCTAACGCTCACTTCAGAAACGACTTGAAATACCGGAGTTAGAAAGATCCCATTGAAAAGATAGGATACTCAATTGACGTAAGGGGATCTGCGGTATGGAAAAGAGCGTTAGACCCTATTTTGAGTGACTCCAAATACCGGAGGTAGCCTAAAACCAGCATTAGGAGCCTCTAACGCTGGTTTTCACGGCTAACGCCAAACTCCAAATCTAGGTCACTGTGTATACTCTAGGTCTGATACTCTATTTTCAATCTCCATTAAACTATTTGAGAATTGCTTAAATTCACTAGTTAACGAGGTTAGTTCTGTCTTTACTCCCTCAAATTGTGGTTAGGGATGGGCGAATGTGTTTATATCCGAATTTGAATGTTAGAATGAATGTTATTGTAGAAATTCGATTTACATAATAGAATGTTGATAAGAACGAATATTCTTAAAAATTCGATTTTCAAATGTTATTTACAGTTTTCGAATGTCACATTCGAATTCGAATGTCACATTCGAATTCGAATATCACATTCGAATTCGAATATTACATTTATAAAACACAATTGTAGACTAGAAACACTATTTCGAATGTCACATTCGAATCGAATGTCACATTCAAATTCGAATATTACATTTATAAAACACAGTATTAGACTAGAAATAGTATTTCGAATTTGAATGTCACATTCGAATCGAATATCACATTCAAATCGAATATCACATTTAAAACACAGTATTAGACTAGAAATACTATTTCAAATTTGAATGTGATATTCGAATTCGAATGTAGCATTCAAATTCGAATATTACATTTATTAAACACAGTTGTAGACTAGAAATACTATTTCAAATTTGAATGTCACATTCGAATTCGAATGTCACATTCGAATTTGAATATTACATTTTGAAATTGAATTAATACATAGCTAAACATTCTATTATTCGAATGAATATTTTCGAATTTTATTGAAAAATTCGAAAACGAAAATTCGAAAATAGAATGTTAGAATGTTATATAAACATTCGAAATTTGATTTGAACGAACGTATGTATCAAAATTAGTTTTAAATTTCAAATTTTTAGAAACATTCGCCCATCCCTAATTGGGGTATAAAGATATCTGCGATTTGTTTAATCAGCATATTGGTATCTATGACAGTATGTGGACTTGTCATACTTTCTGTTGAGCTTGTCTCTGTACTGCCTATACTATTTCTAGGTTTCCTATCTTTGACTTTTGGCGGCATTGTGTGCGGGTCAATTTTCCCAATCCCAAGAAATTTATCCATAAAAAGGGTTATTAAGAAATTAATTTAGTGTTTTGTGTGCAAGAAAAGAGGTGTGTAAAATGTGCTAATTAGTGTCTATAGGATCGAATCATAAACCTATGAATGTGAGTCTAAGAGTCTGAGAGGATCTAATAGTCCTCAATACAAGTGTTATGGAAAAGTGAAAGAGAAAAGATAATGTGAGTGTCTTAGTGAGTCAGGGTTGTGAATTCTTAAGATTGGGAACTTTCTGTCAAAGATTTTTCCTTTTCTTTTTCCTTTCCCCTCTTCTCCCCTCTCTTTCCTTCCCCTCCCCCTTCTCTATTCCTTCTTCTCTCCTTTATTCCTTTCTCTCAAATTTTGAATCGCAGTTCCTTTATATAGTATAGTAAGTGCAGTTATCTTACTTTGATAGATTTATGAGTTCAAATATATACAGTTATAGATTCACCAGCAAGAAACACTTACGGCTAGATTTAGAGTTTTGTCGGTAAGGACCCGCGTAGCTAACGCTGGCTTTTTTCTGGCCGCACCTTTAAAATAACTCTGGTATTGAGAGTCCATATAATGTCAGCGTTAGGCTCCAAAAAAGGAGCGTAGAGCATATTTAACGCAACTGCAACTCTCGATACCAGAGTTGCTTATGGACGCGGCCAGCCTCAAAAACGTGCTCGTGCACGATTCCCCCATAGGAAACAATGGGGCTCTTTGAGCTGAAAAAAAACACCTGCAAAAAAGCCGCGTTCAGCTCCTAGCGCAGCCCCATTGTTTCCTATGGGGAAACACTTCCTACGTCTGCACCTAACACTCTAACATGTACCCCGAGTCTAAACACCCCTAACCTTACACTTATTAACCCCTATTCTGCCGCCCCCGCTATCGCTGACCCCTGTATATTATTTTTAACCCCTAATCTGCCGCTCCGTAAACCGCCACTACTTACATTATCCCTATGTACCCCTAATCTGCTGCCCCTAACACCGCTGACCCCTATATTATATTTATTAACCCCTAATCTGCCCCCCACAACGTCGCCTCCACCTGCCTACACTTATTAACCCCGAATCTGCCGACCGGACCGCACCGCTATTATAATAAAGTTATTAACCCCTAATCCGCCTCACTAACCCTATAATAAATAGTAGTAAGAAGTGAATACAGCGCCAACAAGAGGCCAAGGGATAAATATACTCACAGAGAGATAAAAGAAGATTTAATGAACCATGTTAAAAAGCATCAGTAATAAAAGACTATATATAAAAAATGTAAAAAGCACATATAAATAAAATTACAAATACAGGAATATCTTACAGAAGCGGCTCAAAGGGCCAAAGCTGATAATTACAATAAAAACAGAGGTAATAACAGGTGATCAGTGTGAGTGGTACACCAGAATAAGAGTGTATACTGATAAAACAGAATTAGCCTAAGTACAACTGTAGCAAGTGCATCAAGCAAAAAACTAATAAACAATAATACAAACAATAGTGTTCAAAATTAGTGTTACAAAAATAGTGTTCCAAAAAATAGAAAAATGCACTGCAGTGCAAAAAAAGGGGGTAGCAAAATAATTGTATAAATACAATCAAATAGTGAGTTAGTGCAAATGGATATAAAAATGCTAGCTACTTAATCCAGTGAGGTTAAGATATAATTAAATAAAATACACAATATGCAATAACATAAAAAATAAAATACACAATATGCAATAACATAAAAAATAAAAATAATAAAATATAAAATATAATCCAAAAAAGTGTTCAAAAAGTTGATCAACAAATGTTAGTGAAGAATAAAAATAAGTCAATCAAAACTAAAAAATGGAAAAAATGGGTGATGAAAAGCAAGGTGAAAGTGAGGAAATTGATTCCTTCCAATGTTAGTTACTTTGACAGATCCAAATTCCTGAGTGTGGTTGCTGAAGTAGCTGAATGGATCCTAGCACCTGTCAGCTGCTCCTATGGTATCCTAAAAAGTGTTCCTGTAAAAAAAGAAATTCACAACATAGTGTATCCAATATGAGAATGAAGTAAAGATTAAAGTAATGCTTACCAATATGTCAACGCGTTTCTGCCCTCAAAAAAGGGCCTTTCTCAAGACTCAGGAGAAAGGCCCTTTTTTGAGGGCAGAAACGCGTTGACATATTGGTAAGCATTACTTTAATCTTTACTTCATTCTCATATTGGATACACTATGTTGTGAATTTCTTTTTTTACAGGGACACTTTTTAGGATACCATAGGAGCAGCTGACAGGTGCTAGGATCCATTCAGCTACTTCAGCAACCACACTCAGGAATTTGGATCTGTCAAAGTAACTAACATTGGAAGGAATCAATTTCCTCACTTTCACCTTGCTTTTCATCACCCATTTTTTCCATTTTTTAGTTTTGATTGACTTATTTTTATTCTTCACTAACATTTGTTGATCAACTTTTTGAACACTTTTTTGGATTATATTTTATATTTTATTATTTTTTATTTTTTATGTTATTGCATATTGTGTATTTTATTTTTTATGTTATTGCATATTGTGTATTTTATTTAATTATATCTTAACCTCACTGGATTAAGTAGCTAGCATTTTTATATCCATTTGCACTAACTCACTATTTGATTGTATTTATACAATTATTTTGCTACCCCCTTTTTTTGCACTGCAGTGCATTTTTCTATTTTTTGGAACACTATTTTTGTAACACTAATTTTGAACACTATTGTTTGTATTATTGTTTATTAGTTTTTTGCTTGATGCACTTGCTACAGTTGTACTTAGGCTAATTCTGTTTTATCAGTATACACTCTTATTCTGGTGTACCACTCACACTGATCACCTGTTATTACCTCTGTTTTTATTGTAATTATCAGCTTTGGCCCTTTGAGCCGCTTCTGTAAGATATTCCTGTATTTGTAATTTTATTTATATGTGCTTTTTACATTTTTTATATATAGTCTTTTATTACTGATGCTTTTTAACATGGTTCATTAAATCTTCTTTTATCTCTCTGTGAGTATATTTATCCCTTGGCCTCTTGTTGGCGCTGTATTCACTTCTTACTACTTGTGCATATTTTTTGGAGGTTGGTTAGGATCTCTGTTTGGATACAGCTTGGGGATTACCTTAGCGCTTGTACACACACCCTTTTTCCCTATAATAAATAGTATTAACCCCTAATCTGCCCTCCCTAACATCGCTGACACCTAACTTCAAACATTAACCCCTAATCTGCCGACTGGAGCTCACCGCTATTCTAATAAATGTATTAACCCCTAAAGCTAAGTCTAACCCTAACCCTAACACCCCCCTAAGTTAAATATAATTTAAATCTAACGAAATTAATGAACTCTTCTTAAATAAATTATTCCTATTTAAAGCTAAATACTTACCTGTAAAATAAATCCTAATATAGCTACAATATAAATTATAATGATATTATAGCTATTTTAGGATTTATATTTATTTTACAGGTAACTTTGTATTTATTTTAACCAGGTACAATAGCTATTAAATAGTTAAGAACTATTTAATAGCTAAAATAGTTAAAATAATTACAAATTTACCTGTAAAATAAATCCTAACCTAAGTTACAATTAAACCTAACACTAGACTATCAATAAATTAATTAAATAAAATACCTACAATTACCTACAATTAAACCTAACACTACACTATCAATACATTAATTAAATACAATATCTACAAATAAATACAATGAAATAAACTAACTAAAGTACAAAAAATAAAAAGGAACTAAGTTACAAAAAATAAAAAGGAACTAAGTTACAAAAAATAAAAAAATATTTACAAACATTAGAAATATATTACAACAATTTTAAACTAATTACACCTACTCTAAGCCCCCTAATAAAATAACAAAGCCCCCCAAAATAAAAAAAATGCCCTACCCTATTCTAAATTACTAAAGTTCAAAGCTCTTTTACCTTACCAGCCCTGAACAGGGCCCTTTGCGGGGCATGCCCCAAGAAGTTCAGCTCTTTTGCCTGTAAAAAAAAACATACAATACCCCCCCCAACATTACAACCCACCACCCACATACCCCTAATCTAACCCAAACCCCCCTTAAATAAACCTAACACTAAGCCCCTGAAGATCTCCCTACCTTGAGTCGTCTTCACCCAGCCGAGCCAAATTCTTCATCCAAGCGGAGCAAGAAGAGGTCCTCCATCCGGTAGAAGTCTTCATCCAAGCGGGGCAGAAGAGGTCTTCCATCCGATTGAAGTTTTCATCCTAGCGGGATCTTCTATCATCATCCATCCGGAGCGGCAGAATCCTGAAGACCTCCGACGCGGAACATCCATCCTGGCCGACGACTGAACGACGAATGACGGTTCCTTTAAATGACGTAATCCAAGATGGCATCCCTCGAATTCCGATTGGCTGATAGGATTCTATCAGCCAATCGGAATTAAGGTAGGAATATTCTGATTGGCTGATGGAATTGGCTGACTTATTGTATAGAGAGGCCAAATGGATTTGGCAATTAGACACTATGGCCTAGATTTGGAGTTTGGCGGTAGATGGGCTGTTAACGCTACGCGGGCTTTTTTCTGGCCGCACCATAAAATTAACTCTGGTATCGAGAGTTCAAAAAAATGCTGCGTTAGGCTCCAAAAAAGGAGCGTAGAGCATTTTTACCGCAAATGCAACTCTCGATACCAGAGTTGCTTACGGACGCGGCCAGCCTCAAAAACGTGCTCGTGCACGATTCTCCCATAGGAAACAATGGGGCTGTTTGAGCTGAAAAAAAACCTAACACCTGCAAAAAAGCAGCGTTCAGCTCCTAACGCAGCCCCATTGTTTCCTATGGGGAAACACTTCCTACGTCTGCACCTAACACTCTAACATGTACCCCGAGTCTAAACACCCCTAACCTTACACTTATTAACCCCTAATCTGCCGCCCCCGCTATCGCTGACCCCTGCATTATATTATTAACCCCTAATCTTCCGCTCCGTACACCGCCGCAACCTACGTTATCCCTATGTACCCCTAATCTGCTGCCCCTAACACCGCCGACCCCTGTATTATATTTATTTACCCCTAACCTGCCCCCCACAACGTCGCCGCCAGCTACTTACAATAATTAACCCCTAATCTGCCGACCGCAAAGCGCCGCCACCTACGTTATCCTTATGTACCCCTAATCTGCTGCCCCTAACACCGCCGACCCCTATATTATATTTATTAACCCCTAATCTGCCCCCCTCAACGTCGCCGACACCTGCCTACACTTATTAACCCCTAATCTGCCGAGCGGACCTGAGCGCTACTATAATAACGTTATTAACCCCTAATCCGCCTCACTAACCCTATCATAAATAGTATTAACCCCTAATCTGCCCTCCCTAACATCGCCCACACCTAACTTCAATTATTAACCCCTAATCTGCCGACTGGAGCTCACCGCTATTCTAATAAATGTATTAACCCCTAAAGCTAAGTCTAACCCTAATACTAACACCCCCCTAAATTAAATATAATTTAAATCTAACGAAATTAATTATCTCTTATTAAATAAATTATTCCTATTTAAAGCTAAATACTTACCTGTAAAATAAATCCTAATATAGCTACACTATAAATTATAATTATATTGTAGCTATTTTAGGATTAATATTTATTTTACAGGCAACTTTGTAATTATTTTAACCAGGTACAATAGCTATTAAATAGATAAGAACTATTTAATAGTTACCTAGTTAAAATAATAACAAAATTACCTGTAAAATAAGTCCTAACCTAAGTTATAATTAAACCTAACACTACACTATCAATAAATAAATTAAATACAATTTCTACAAATAACTACAATTACATAAACTAACTAAAGTACAAAAAATAAAAAAGAACTAAGTTACAAAAAATAAAAAAATATTTACAAACATAAGAAAAATATTACAACAATTTTAAACTAATTACACCTACTCTAAGCCCCCTAATAAAATAACAAAGACCCCCAAAATAAAAAAATGCCCTACCCTATTCTAAATTAATAAATTTAAAAGCTGTTTTACCTTACCAGCCCTGAACAGGGCCCTTTGCGGGGCATGCCCCAAGAAATTCAGCTCTTTTGCCTGTAAAAAAAAAACATACAATACCCCCCCCCCAACATTACAACCCACCACCCACATACCCCTATCTAACCCAAACCCCCCTTAAATAAACCTAACACTAAGCCCCTGAAGATCATCCTACCTTGTCTTCACCATACCAGGTTCACCGATCGGTCCAGAAGAGCTCCTCTGATGTCCTGATCCAAGCCCAAGCGGGGGGCTGAAGAGGTCCATGATCCGGCTGAAGTCTTCATCCAAGCGGGCCAGAAGAGGTCTTCCATCCGATTGAAGTCTTCATCCAAGCGGCATCCATCCGGAGCGAAGCGGCAGCATCCTGAAGACCACCACCGCGGAACATCCATCCTGGCCGACGACTGAACGACGAATGACGGTTCCTTTAAATGACGTCACCCAAGATGGCGTCCCTCGAATTCCGATTGGCTGATAGGATTCTATCAGCCAATCGGAATTAAGGTAGGAATATTCTGATTGGCTGATGGAATCAGCCAATCAGAATCAAGTTCAATCCGATTGGCTGATCCAATCAGCCAATCAGATTGAGCTCGCATTCTATTGGCTGATCGGAACAGCCAATAGAATGCGAGCTCAATCTGATTGGCTGATTGGATCAGCCAATCGGATTGAACTTGATTCTGATTGGCTGATTCCATCAGCCAATCAGAATATTCCTACCTTAATTCCGATTGGCTGATAGAATCCTATCAGCCAATCGGAATTCGAGGGATGCCATCTTGGGTGACGTCATTTAAAGGAACCGTCATTCGTCGTTCAGTCGTCGGCCAGGATGGATGTTCCACGGTGGAGGTCTTCAGGATGCTGCCACTTCGCTCCGGATGGATGCCGCTTGGATGAAGACTTCAATCGGATGGAAGACCTCTTCTGGCCCGCTTGGATGAAGACTTCAGCCGAATCATGGACCTCTTCAGCCCCCCGCTTGGGCTTGGATCAGGACATCGGAGGAGCTCTTCTGGACCGATCGGTGAACCTGGTATGGTGAAGACAAGGTAGGATGATCTTCAGGGGCTTAGTGTTAGGTTTATTTAAGGGGGGTTTGGGTTAGATTAGGGGTATGTGGGTGGTGGGTTGTAATGTTGGGGGGGGGTATTGTATGTTTTTTTTTACAGGCAAAAGAGCTGAATTTCTTGGGGCATGCCCCGCAAAGGGCCCTGTTCAGGGCTGGTAAGGTAAAAGAGCTTTTAAATTTATTAATTTAGAATAGGGTAGGGCATTTTTTTATTTTGGGGATCTTTGTTATTTTATTAGGGGGCTTAGAGTAGGTGTAATTAGTTTAAAATTGTTGTAATATTTTTCTTATGTTTGTAAATATTTTTTTATTTTTTGTAACTTAGTTCTTTTTTATTTTTTGTACTTTAGTTAGTTTATGTAATTGTAGTTATTTGTAGAAATTGTATTTAATTTATTTATTGATAGTGTAGTGTTAGGTTTTATTGTAGGTAATTGTAGGTAGTTTATTTAATTAATTTATTGATATGGTAGTGTTAGGTTTAATTATAACTTAGGTTAGGACTTATTTTACAGGTAATTTTGTTATTATTTTAACTAGGTAACTATTAAATAGTTCTTAACTATTTAATAGCTATTGTACCTGGTTAAAATAATTACAAAGTTGCCTGTAAAATAAATATTAATCCTAAAATAGCTACAATATAATTATAATTTATAGTGTAGCTATATTAGGATTAATTTTACAGGTAAGTATTTAGCTTTAAATAGGAATAATTTATTTAATAAGAGTTAATTAATTTCGTTAGATTTAAATTATATTTAAGTTAGGGGGGTGTTAGTGTTAGGGTTAGACTTAGCTTTAGGGGTTAATCCATTTATTATAGTAGCGATGAGCTCCGGTCGTCAGATTAGGGGTTAATAAGTGTAGGCAGGTGTCGGCGACGTTGAGGGGGGCAGATTAGGGGTTAATAAATATAATATAGGGGTCGGCGGTGTTAGGGGCAGCAGATTAGGGGTACATAAGGATAACGTAGGTGGCGGCGCTTTGCGGTCGGCAGATTAGGGGTTAATTATTGTAAGTAGCTTGCGGCGATGTTGTGGGGGGCAGGTTAGGGGTTAATAAATATAATACAGGGGTCGGCGGGTTAGGGGCAGCAGATTAGGGGTACATAAGTATAACGTAGGTGGCGGTCGGCAGATTAGGGGTTAAAAAAATTTAATCGAGTTGCGGCGATGTGGGGGGACCTCGGTTTAGGGGTGCATAGGTAGTTTATGGGTGTTAGTGTACTTTAGAGTACAGTAGTTAAGAGCTTTATGAACCGGCGTTAGCCCAGAAAGCTCTTAACTCCTGCTTTTTTCCTGCGGCTGGAGTTTTGTCGTTAGATGTCTAACGCTCACTTCAGAAACGACTCTAAATACCGGCGTTAGAAAGATCCCATTGAAAAGATAGGATACGCAATTGACGTAAGGGGATCTGCGGTATGGAAAAGTCGCGGCTGAAAAGTGAGCGTTAGATCCTTACCTACACGACTCCAAATACCGGTGGTAGCCTAAAACCAGCGTTAGGAGCCTCTAACGCTGGTTTTCACGGCTAACGCCAAACTCTAAATCTAGGCCTATGTCACCTAAAGGACTCAATAGAGTTTGATCTCTTGCCACTAATTTAAAATACTGTTATTGTTTAAGTATTTTGCTTTTTATTTTTGGTTTAACATTTTTATTTTTGATCCTATTATGCTATCTCCAGTCTCTGTGTAATTGCTTTTGTTTCATTATTGTATTTAGTTGTTGGACCAATCCTCCAGTTAGTCTCTAATGGGTTAACAATTGAATTTTTCTCTGTAAGTGTGATGTCATAGTGCACACGCCCCTTGTGAGCTTGGGGATTGGCCCTCCACTAATTGCCATGTGAATAAAGTCTTGTTCACTTTTCAGTTTGTGTAAGCTTGAGAAAGAGGCAAGTAGCCTCGAAACGTTGCTCCTATTAAAGGTGTTTTCCAGTTGCTGAGAGTGCTACCTTCATCCTTTTGTCCTATTTGATTCCTTCAGATCTTGGTTGGGGGTCTGTGAAGGTTTGAGCACCTTCTCCTGCAAATCCTGCAGTGTTACATATGGAGGGGATGACCCAGGAGTGCTGATCCTAACATCACTTTATCTATCTATATTATGGGTTGTGCATATTAATTCCTTGTTCCAAAAATTGCCTAATTACTCTGATATAGGGCTAACTAGGTACTTATATATATATATAAGCAGACTTTACTTCACTTAATATATACAGCAATACACTCTAGCAGACATATTCAACCCAAGTATAAAACATTCATTTTTGTAATAAATACCATGCAAAATATCTCCTAAAACGTTAACCTGTCAGTGTTATCCTGCTTACAGGATCATCACTTTTCAGGAAGATTTACTATGACTCACCTTCCCTTTACCATTTTCAAATATATTAATGTACCATATAGTATATGTTATAGATATAACCTTACTGAGACATATTCAAGTGATATATATATATAAATATATACCATTTGCATCTAAAAATAGTCACACTGAATCTACAAATCGTCACACTATTTTTATATATTTTTGGGCTGTGAGAGTTAACTCCTGCTTACAGAAGTTGCTTATTGCCTCAGCATGTGACTCTCTAGATACCTTTTACCAAATACATTTTGTTGTTATATATAAATCAATCTGGTACATTTCATTGTTTTCCTATTTGTCACATATGATACTAATACTTCAACAAGTTAGACCAAACACACTGCTATATTAATTACAGATATATGAATACCATGAGGCCTACTTATCAAGCCGTCAACTGTGCTGCATTCAACGGCACCCATACGCTCGCCTGACATTGCCTAACATCGCGGCCGCGGACCTGAATACGCACTCCTTATTAAACAAAAAAGCTGTCAAAAAGCCGCGCACCAAGTACGGGGCGATGAGCAGCGGACTGTTGTTAATTAACAGTCATCGATCTCGCTGCTATTCAGCTTTTTCCCAGCTTTATTTATACCCTGTCACTAAACACCTCCACTATACTAAAATGTTTAACCCCTATCCCGCCGATCCCGGACCCCGCCGCAACTAAATAAAGTTATTAACCCCTATCCATCCACTCACGGAGCCCACCGCAACTAAATAAAGTTATTAACCCCTATCCTGCCGCTCCCCGAGACCACCGCAACTAAATAAAGTTATTAACCCCTATCCCGCCGCTCCCCGAGCCCACCGCAACTAAAGAAAGTTATTAACCCCTATCCCGCCGCTCACCGAGCCCATCGCAACTAAATAAATGTATTAACACCTAAACCCCTGGCCTCCCACATCACTTCCACTTATTAAACCTATTAACCCCTACACCCCCAGCCCCCCACATCGCCATAAACTAAATTAACCTATTAACCCCTAAACCTAACAACCCGCTAACTTTATATTAAATATTAACTCATCCCTATCTTATAATAAATTTAAACTTACCTTTAGAATTAAATTAAACTATATAAAACTACTAATTAACCTACCCTAACTATTATACTAAAATTACATTAAACTGTATTAAACTACTAATTAACCTACCCTATTATACAAAAATTACATTAAACTATTCATTAACCTACCCTAACTATTATACTAAAATTACATTAAACTATATTACATATTTAAATACCTAACCCTACTCAAATTATTTAAATTTACAATAAAGGATTACTAAGTTACAAAAAACTAACAACTAAGTTGCAAAAAATAAAAACATTAAGTTGCAAAAAATAAAAAACACTAAATTACACAAAATAAAAAATAAACTATCAAATATTTAATCTAATTACACCTAATCTAAGAGCCCTATGAAAATAAAAAATAAAAAACCCCAAAATATTGGCTATTCCAATCAGCCAATAGAATATGAGCTCAATCCTATTGGCTGATTGGATCAGCCAATAGGATGAAAGCTCAATCCTATTGGCTGATTGCAACAGCCAATAGGATTTTTTCAACCTTAATTCCTATTGGCTGATAGAATTCTATCAGCCAATCGGAATGTAAGGGATGCCATCTTGGATGACGTCTTTTAAAGGGAAACCTCATTGTAAAGAAGACATCGGAAGAAGAGGATGCTTCGCGCCGGATGTCTTGAAGATGGAGCCACTCCGCGTTGGATGGATAAAGATAGAAGATGCTGTCTAGATGACTACTTCTGCCCAGTTGGATGAAGACTTCGGCCCGCTTGGATGAAGACTTCTGCCAGCTTCGCTGAGGACTTCTGCCGCTTCGTTGAGGATGGATGTTGGGTCTTCAAAAACTGTAAGTGGATCTTCGGAGGTTAGTGTTAGGTTTTTTTAAGGGTTTATTGGGTGGGTTTTAATTTAAGATTAGGGGTTTGGGCACCAAAAAAGAGCTAAATGCCCTTTTAAGGGCAATCCCCATCTAAATGCCCTTTTTAGGGCAATGGGGAGCTTAGGTTTTTTTTAGATATGTTTTTATTTGGGGGGGTTAGTTGTGTGGGTGATGGGTTTTACTGTTGGGGGGGGTGTTTGTATTTTTATTTACAGGTAAAAGAGCTGATTACTTTGGGACAAATATTGGTAGTTTCTTGTAGGCTAGGGTTTTTTTATTTTGGGGGGCTTTTTTTATTTTCATAGGGCTCTTAGATTAGGTTTAATTAATTTAAATATTTGATAGTTTATTTTATATTTTTTGTAACTTAGTTGTTAGTTTTTTGTAACTTAGTAATTCTTTATTGTAGATTAAAATAATTTGAGTAGGGTTAGGTGTTTAAATATGTAATATATTTTAATGTAATTTTAGTATAGTAGTTAGGGTAGGTTAATGAATAGTTTAATATAGTTTAATGTAATTTTAGTATAATAGTTAGAGTATGTTAATTAGTAGTTTAATATAGTTTAATGTAATGTAAAGTTAGCAGGTTGTTAGGCTTAGGGGTTAATAGGTTAATTTAGTTTATGGTGATGTGGGGGGCTGGTGGTTTAGGGATTAATATGTTTAGATAATGGTAGTGATGTGGGAGGCCAGAGGTTTTGGGGTTAATACATCTATTTTGTTGCAGAGGGCTTCGGGAGCGGCGGGATAAGGGTTAATACATTTATTTAGTTGTGGGGTGTTGGGGAGCTGCGGGATAGGGTTTAATAACATTATGTAGGTGGCGGCGATGTCGGGGCGGCAGATTAGGGGTGTTTAGACTCGGGCTTATGTTAGGGTGTTAGGTGTAAACATAACTTTTATTCTATCATAGAAATCAATGAGATATCTGGCAGCATCGAACATAAGCTTTCACTGCTTTCAGACTCCCATTGATTCCTATGGCATCCGTGGCCTCCAGGGTGGCGGATTGAAAAGCAGGTTTGCTGGGCCGGAATAGTGGTGAGCGTAACTGTTAGAGGTTTGATAACTTGCAAAAGTTGTCAGATAGTGCCGATTTTGTATTCGGAACATCTGAAGTGACGTAAGCATTGATCTGTGTCGGACTTAGACCGGCGGATCGTATGTTGCGTCACAGATTTCAACCTTTGCCAGTCTGTAGGGTTTGATAAATGAGGCGAATCAGGCTTGCCACAATTAGGCTGCAGAATTCCAGCGTATTTGAGGTTGACGGCTTGATAAATAGGCCTCTTTGTATCTTATACAGAAAACAACTAGATCATGCTTTTCTTGAAAAAGATTCTATGCCAGTTCTTTTAGTAGGACTATTCCAGTATTGTATGAGATATCTTAGTCCTGTAATTTCTCAGCCAAGTCTCTTATCATATGAGGGACAGTTTGTATAGTCCTTAATAAACGGGAAAATTAAGTCAGATCTTTTATCCCCTTATTTTCACTTGTGTTGCTAGCTCCTTTAACTCTCCGTCAGGTGTATTGTATACTATACTTATCAAGCGAATATACATATCAAAGAAGGGTAACACATTTAGGAAAAATAGTCCTTCTTTTTAACCACCGCTGGTAGTTGCACTTGATATCTCAGGGAAATATAAAACTTTACTTAGTTATATATTAAGCACAGTACTTATCTTGGCCCCGTTGTAGCGGTCGTTTCCGTATTTGTGTATGGTGTATTCTGTCCCTTTAAGTAAATAAATAGAATTGGGTCATTATAAATGTATGACCCACCATACAATGACATGCTGAGTTTCCTGAAACAAATTAATGAAATCTGAAATTTGCACAATTTGATTGCTCACATTATTTTATTGTGTGATAATGCTAATGCATATTGTGACCCAGAGAACACATTCTAACTAGTTCATCACACAATATCTCCTAGTATAGTCTGCCAAGCCTGATATCATTCTGAATTTCTTAAAAATCAAATCACTGCAACCAGAAAGGTTCATTACTTTATCTATGAAGATTTATTTGAGTTATATTTTATCACTGAATGCAGTCACCATGCTTTTCTCAACAAGCAATAAGTCAATAAGTACTTTCTAGTGCAGCAAATGAACTAATTACATCAGCCAGCTTATTCACAAGCCAGTTGGTTACTGGATTCCAGCCCAGAGAGCCATCTAGTGCTGATTTCTTAAAATTATTACAGTTTATCAGCTTCCCTTATCTATTTCATTTGATTCCCCTTAACATACTAGATCTATATTCTCATTTAAAGTATATTTGTTCCGCTTCTTTGTTTATGTAGAAAATACCATAGTAAAGTATTCTTAAAGGGACAGTTTACTCCAGAATTTTATTGCTTAAAATGATAGATAATCCCTTTATTACCCAGTCCCTACTTTTGCATAACCAACATGTTTACATTAATATACTTTTTACCTCTTGCCTTATACCTAAGCCTCTGCAGACTGCCCCCTTATTTCAGTTCTTTTGAAACCCCCTGGAACTGAAGATATTTGTAGAAATTAATTAAAACATTATAATGTTCTTAAAGGGACAGTCTACACCAGATTTTTAATTATTTAAAAAGATAGATAATCCCTTTATTACCCATCCCCCACTTTTGCATAACCAACATAGTTATTTTAATATACTTTTTACCTCAGTGATTACCTTGTATCTAAGCCTATGCAGACTACCCCCTCAATTAAGATATTTTGACAGACTTGCATGTTAGCTAATAAGTGCTGACTCATAAACAACTCCACATGAATGAGCACAATGTTATTTATATGGCACACATGAAGTAGTACTGTTAAAACCTGTCAAAATGCACTGAGATAAAAGGCTGCCTTCAAGGGCTCAGAAATTAGAGCCTACATAGGTTTAGCTTTCAACAAAGAATTCCAAAAGAACAAAGCATGTTTGATGATAACAGTAAATTATAAAGCAGTTTAAAATTGCACGCCTTATCTGAATCAAGAAAGTTTAATTTTGACTAGACTGTCCCTTTAATATACTGCATCACTGACACATTGAACAGGGAATTAAGTTGGATGGTTCTGACCTTTTGCAGATTGGTTTTATACATGTATTGTCTTGAGATTTATGTCTTTGTTATTCTACTATGTTAGCTCTGATTATGTTTATGTATTATTTGTATATTTTTGGCAACAGATGACATTTGCAAATCTCAAACAGGTTTGTGTGCAATCAAAATAGAATAGGGCTATCGCTTCACAGGAAAATGGCACCTCAACAACATTGCTAAAACATAAAAATATAAAGTGAATCTCCAACATTCTTCACACAGTTTCAGACTCATTAAGTGAATAGTTCTAGGAGACCCAGTGCATTATATATGAGAGATTAAAGACTTGAATCCAACTGTTTTGGCACACAGGAACAAAATTATAAATTGTTTTCATAATGCTGATATTATTTTCTGCCTTGAGGCCTTGCTTGTTTTTTTCCCAATAATGACAAATTCCCCCACAACATTATAAGAATTACTGCAAAATCCAGTTGCTGCTGAAACATACATTTATCCCATTATGCAAGGAAATTACATTTTGTTTATTCAATTCAATCTGCTAGTTGGCCACATGGCCGTGCAATAATGAGGAACAAACCCATGAAATGCTGTCCTTGAATTTGGAAAAGATCATTTGTATACACTGCTTTTCATACACAATCCATTACAGTAAAGTTTTAATCACATAAAAGTAATTTTCTTGGGAAAGTAATAGTAGTTGCATAAAAATCTACCATAAGCATCTATGCATATTAAACTGCACAAATGATGTAGATGTAAAAAGCTTTTTATCCCTTACCATGCTGTGTATGGAAAAAAAAATATCTGGGCAATGTTGATTTTTAAAAAATAACAAAAAAATAACAAGTATACCTGCACTTAAATGAGAATAATGCACATAATAGGCTGAGCGCTATTACAAGATACACTTTTTAAAGGTTATTTTCTTAAATGGTTTTGAAAATAATATATTAACCTTTAAGAACCATGGAATTTTACATGTTAAGGGCTGCATTTTTGTTATTTTGGTCAGTGATATCCTTTTAATGTTTCATTCCACCAGACTGGTTCAAGGGACTATGGAGGCAGGGCAGGGGGAAGATTGCTCTTAGACATGGACCATGGTAAGCAGCCAGTTCTCTGATATGTGCACATCCCTTAATAACATCAACATATGCGGATATGCAGACATCCCAAGTCTCCCTGAAGTTCAGGGAGTCTCCCTGATTGTAATAGCGGTTCCCTGATGCCAGAAAATGGAGTGCAATCTCCCTGAAACTCCAAGTACATGATCCAATGTGGCCCAAATCCTGAAAAGTGTTTAGTTGCTGGGACATTATAGAACCCTCAAAGCATGCATCAGTAACCAAAAGCTCCCACTGATTTTAATAAAATAAAACACAAATACTACCTTATTTACTGCATGTAATTAAACTTCGTATTCTAAAATATTTAAAGGATTACTTTCTGTCATAATTTTTAAGCTAAACAACTAACATATTAAAGTTAATAAACATTAATTAAAACCTACTGACCTATATTTTCTCCAAAACGAAGTTTCATAACGTTATAAAAGTTATATGTTTTATTCGCCGATGATGTCACGTTATCCTGCCCACTATTTTCAGCACTGCATGTTCAAAATACTTAAACCAATAACTTTCTGTTTAAAGCACCATTTTGAAACCTAGGTATTGTAAACGGATTGGTACAGAGCAAAGGATACCCACGGAGTGGGTTTGGAAAACAATTAAATTTGCAGACAAGATTTCTGATATACGGTAGAGATATGTTAATGAAATGCTATTGATAAAAAGCGTATTTGGGGTAGTTAGTTAGTAACAGGCATAGAAAATATTTACTTACAGTGGCCCTTTAAGCATTCAGCAAGCGTACGATCACTGGAAAATAGGTTTATTGTGTGTGGTTGTGCAATAAAGCTACTTTTTTTTAAATGTGACTTTAGTGGGAAGCTACTTTAATGATAAGTCTCTATCTTATTTAGGGTTTCAAGGTGTACAATATATAACTGGGGGGGGGGGGGGGTGGCACAGTAGCGGGTGAAGCCATCTCCCTGAAATTAGTTTTTGCAGGTTGGGATGTCTGGGATATGGCTCTTAAAGCCTAGAACTGTGTGTGACGTAAACATCCAAATGCTCCAATTAGAATTAGAACCTGTGTTTATAGTGGGTTCATTTACACACTTATTTACATCTTAGAGCAAGTGTGCCTACATCCAGTTTTTAAGATCTAGCAACAACCTAGGGCGCGATCCGATATAGATCGCAGTTTGCGGCGCAAGCGAGGGAACCGGCGTCGCCCGCAGTTTCAGCTCGCAACTCGAGCTATCCTATATAAGTCGCCGTCAGATGCTAACGTGCCGTAAGTCTGACAAACCAGCGATGTCCAGAAATCTGCGCAAGTACAAATTTCTGGCGTCGCCAGTGACTTGCGGCACGTTAGAAACTGCCGGCGCCTATAAAACCTGACTAAAGTCTAAAACACCCGCACTGTCTAACACACCTCCCTAACATAGCCCGACAAGTCTAACACGCCTCCCTAACAAAGCCCGACACGTCTAACCCTCTATCCGCTATCCCCCCTCACTATCCTAACAATAAAAAAGCTATTAACCCCTAAACCGCCGCTCCCGTACCCCGCCGCAACCTAATAAAGTTATTAACCCCTAAACCGTCGCTCCCGTACCCCGCCGCCAGCTATATTATATCTATAACCCCCTAAAGTGAGCCCCTAACACCGCCGCCATCTATATTAAAATTATTAACCCCTAATGTAAGCCCCTTACACCGCCGCCATCTCTATTAAAATGATTAACCCCTTATTTAATCTACCTTACCCTGCCGCCAGCTATATTATCTATATTAACCCTAAGTATATTATAGTTAATATAGGTATTACATTATATATATTAACTATATTAACCCTAATTATATTAGGGTTAATATAGTTAATATAGTTACTATAGTATTTATATTAACTATATTAACTCTATCTAACCCTAACACCCCTAACTAAATTTATATTAAATTAATCTAATTCATTTATAAACTAAAATGTTCCTATTTAAATCTAAATACTTACCTATAAAATAAACCCTAAGATAGCTACAATATAATTAATAATTACATTGTAGCTATGTTAGGGTTAATATTTATTTTACAGGTAAATTGTTAATTATTTTAACTAGGTATAATAGCTATTAAATAGTTATTAACTATTTAATATCTACCTAGTTAAAATAATTACCCAATTACCTGTAAAATAAATCCTAACCTAAGTTACAAATACACCTACACTATCAATAAATTAAATAAACTACAAACATCTATCTAAAAATACAATTAAATTAACTAAACTAAATTACAAAAAAAAAAAAAACACTAAATTAAAAAAATTAAAAAAGATTACAAGATTTTTAAGCTAATTACACCTATTCTAAGCCCCCTAATAAAATAATAAACCCCCAAAATAAAAAAAAATTCCCTGCCCTATTCTAAATTAAAAAAATGTAAAAGCTCTTTACCTTACCAGCCCTTAAAAGGGCCTTTTGTGGGGCATGCCCCAAAGAATTCAGCTCTTTTGCATACAAATACAATACCCCCCCCCCCCATTACAACCCACCACCCACATACCCCTATTCTAAAACCACCCAAACCCCCCTTAAAAAAGCCTAACACTACCCCCCTGAAGATCTCCCTACCTTGTCTTCACCACACCGGGCCGAACTCCTGATCCGATCCGGGCGATGTCTTCCTCCAAGCGGCAAAGAAGAATTCTTCCTCCGGCGATGTCTTCCTCCAAGCGGCAAAGAAGAATTCTTCCTCCGGCGACGTCTTCCTCCAAGCGGCAGCAAAGTCTTCATTCTTCCGGCGGCATCTTCAATCTTCTTTCTTCGCTCCGCCGCCGCGGAGCATCCATCCCGGCCGACTACTGAACTACAAATGAGGTACCTTTAAATGACGTCATCCAAGATGGCGTCCGCCGAATTCCGATTGGCTGATAGGATTCTATCAGCCAATCGGAATTTAGTTAAAAAAATCTGATTGGCTGATTGAATCAGCCAATCAGATTCAAGTTCAATCCGATTGGCTGATCCAATCAGCCAATCAGATTGAGCTCACATTCTATTGGCTGATCGGAATAGAATTTGAGATATGGATATATGTTGTTTTATTTGAGATATGGATATATGCCCCCTTATTCTAGAGACAAACAGCTAGATTAAAAGTTTTGTGTTATGAGGGGTGAGGTATTAACTTGCACATTATTGTCACTGCTCACTTCCCTACAGCGGTGGTATTAAAGGTTTTCATAAACCCGGCGTTAGCAGGCAAGAAGTGAGCGTAGAGCAAAATTGAGCTCCATACGGCACTCCAATACCAGTGCTGCTGAAAGCCGCGATGAGCTGGTTTTATGTGCTCGTGCACAATTTCCCCATAGGCATCAATGGGGAGAGCGGGTTGAAAAAAAGCCTAACACCTGCAAAAAAGCAGCGTAAAGCTCAGTAACGCAGCTCCATTTATTCCTATGGGGAAACAAAATTTATGTTTACACCTAACACCCTAACATTAACCCTGAGTCTAAACACCCCTAAACAACCCCTACACTTATCAACCCCAAATCTGCCACCCCCGACATTGCGACACCTACATTACACTTACTAACCCCTAATCTGCCGCTCTGGACATCGCCGCCACTATAATAAACATATTAACCGCCAATAGAATGGTTATGTGAGTGGTGGGTTTTACTGTTGGGGGGGTGTTTGTATTATTTTTACAGGTAAAAGAGCTGATTTATTTGGGACAATGCCCCGCAAAAGGCCCTTTTAAGGGCTATTGGTAGTTTATTGTAGGCTAGGTTTTTTTATTTGGGGGGGGGCTTTTTTATTTTGATAGGGCTATTAGGTGTAATTAGTTTAAATATCTGATAATTTCTTTTTTTATTTTGTGTAATTTAGTGGGGGGGTTTTGTAATTTAGGTAATTGTATTTAATTTAGGTAATTTATTTAATTGTAGTGTAAGGTTAGGTGTTAGTGTAACTCAGGTTAGGTTTTATTTTACAGGTAAATTTGTATTTATTTTAGCTAGGTAGTTAGTAAATAGTTAATAGGTTTTTTTATTTTGGGGGGCTTTTTAATTTTATTAGGGGGGATTAGATTAGGTTTAATTAGTTTTATTTTCTGTAATTTAGTGTTTGTTTTTTTTAGTAATTTAGTTTATTTAATTTAATTGTAATTAATTGTAGGTGGTTTAGGTAATTTGTTTAATAATAGTGTAGTGTTAGGTGTAATTGTAACTTAGGTTAGGATTTATTTTACAGGTAATTTTGTACTTATTTTAGCTAGGTAGTTATTAAATAGTTAATAACTATTTAATAACTATTCTACCTAGTTAAAATAAATACAAAGTTGCCTGTAAAATAAAAATAAACCCTAAGCTAGATACAATGTAACTATTAGTTATATTGTAGCTAGCTTAGGGTTTATTTTATAGGTAAGTATTTAGTTTTCAATAAGAATTATTTAGGTAATGATAGTAATTTTTATTTAGATTTATTTCAATTATATTTATGTTAGGGGGTGTTAGGGTTAGACATAGGTTTAGGGGTTAATAACTTTAGTATAGTGGTGGCAACGTTTTTGACAAGGTGCGTGCTGGTACGTTGCCTCCTCACGTGTCTTACGATTGTGCCATAGACCTGCAACCCGGAGCCATTCCTCCTCGGGGCCGGGTGTACCCTCTGTCTGTTGCAGAGAATTGTGCTATGGAGGAGTATGTTGCCGATGCTCTGTCGCAGGGGATCATCCGCAAATCCTGCTCTCCTGCAGGGGCTGGCTTCTTCTTTGTGAAGAAAAAGGGTGGCTAGTTAAGACCATGCATCGATTATAGGGGTCTTAATCGTCTTACCATTAAGAATGCTTACCTTATTCCACTCATTACGGAACTCTTTGACCGCCTCAAGGGAGCTACGGTCTTTACTAAACTTGATTTGAGAGCACCGTACAATCTCTTTAGGATTAAGGAGGGCCACGAATGGAAAACAGAATTTAACACCAGGAGTGGACATTATGAGTATCTTGTAATGCCCTTTGGCCTATGTAATGCTCCTGCTGTTTTTCAGGAATTTATTAATGATGTCCTACGGGATATGTTGCAACAGTGTGTTGTGGTGTACTTAGACGATATCCTCATACACTAACCCACACTTAAGGCTCATAGTTCTGATGTTGCACGGGTTCTTCAGAGACTACGTGAGAACGGCCTGTTTGGTAAACTCGAGAAATGTGAGTTCCATCAGACTCAAGTAACCTTCCTAAGTTATGTTATCTCCATTGCAGGGTTCTCCATGGATCCTGACAAGTTATCTGCAGTTCTGCAGTGGCCTCGCCCAGTTGGTCTTCGGTCTATTCTATTCTAATGCAAATTACTATAGAAAGTTTATTAAAAACTTTTCTTCCTTGGTCAAACCTATCACAGACATGACCCATAAAGAGAATGATCCACTCCATTGGTCACCTACTGCCATTAAGGCCTTTGATAGTCTTAAGACTGCCTTTGCTGCCGCTCCAGTTCTGGCTCATCCTAACCCTGTCCTGCTTTTCGTTCTTTAAGTCGATGCGTCTGAGACTGGAGTAGGTTCCCTCTTGTCTCAACATCCTACGCCTGACGGTTCCTTGCATCCATGTGGTTTCTTCTCTAAGAAATTGTCTTCAGCGGATTATGAAATTGGCGACAGGGAATTATTGGCCATAATTTTGGCACTCAAGGAAAGGAGGCATCTTCTCGAGGGTACTAGCGTGCCAGTGCTCATTCTTACTGACCACAAGAATTTAACTTATCTATCTGAAGCAAAACGTTTGTCGCCCGACAGGCCAGATGGGCACTATTTTTGTCTCAGTTTAATTATGTGGTCTCCTACCTGCCTGGTAGTAAGAATGTTAGGACTGAATCTCTCGACAATTTTCGCCTCTGTCCAAGGAGGAGTCTGTACCTACTCCTGTTATACCTCCTGACCATATTTTGCTACCATACGTACTAATTTGACTTCTCCCTTGGGGGAGAAGATCCTGGCTGCACAAACCAATGCACCTCCTGAGAAACCTAGTGGTAAGTGTTTTGTTCCTGAGAATCTTCGAACTAAACTTTTGCACACTTACCACTATCCTAAAGCCGCAGGTCACCCAGGCAAGAACCAAATGAATTGGTCTGTCACTCGAAAATTCTGGTGGCCATGTCTTCGTTCTGAAGTTGCTGCGTATGTTGCCTCCGGCTCAGTTTGTGCACAGAATAAGACTTCTCTGCGTCTCCCTGTGGGTCTTCTTCAACCTATTGCTAATGGTGAGCGTCCTTGGACACATCTTTCCATGGACTTCATTGTCGAGCTCCCTGTTTCCAATGGCAATACTGTTATCCTTATGGTGGTTGACCGTTTTTCTAAAATGTCACATTGCATTCCCTTGATGAAGCTGCCTACCGCTCAGGAGCTTGCTTCAATTTTTGCCCGGGAGGTCTTCCATTTACATGGGTTACCCATGGAGATAGTGTCGGACTGGGGTATCCAGTTTGTCTCCATATTTTGGCGTTCCTTTTGTGCTCAAATGGGGATCCAGCTTTCCTTCTCCTCGGCATATCACCCTCAATCCAATGGGGCTGCGGAATGGTCTAATCAAGCTCTAGAACAGTTCCTCCATTGCTATGTCTCAGATCACCACAATAATTGGTCTGAACTGTTACCTTGGGCAGAGTTTGCTCATAATAGTGCTATTAATGCTTCCTCCAAGTTATCCCCGTTCATGGTGAATTATGGGTTTCAATCATCCTTGTTGCCCGATTCATGTCTCAGGGTATTCCGGCTTTGGAGGAGCATCTCTGGCAACTCCGTTCCACGTGGGTGCAGATTCAGGATTGCCTTCATCGTTCTATGCAGCGCCAAAAGTTCCAGGCTGATCGTAGGCATCTGCCCGCACCTTCCTACCAGGTTGGTGAGAGAGTTTGGCTGTCCTCCCACAACTTGAACCTTTTTGTGCCTTCCAATAAATTGGCTCCCCGTTATGTTGGTCCTTTTCGAATACTCCGACGGGTTAATCCTGTGGCCTACGCTCTTGACCTTCCTCCTGCTATGCGCATCTCTAAAGTTTTTCATGTCTCCCTCTTGAAACCATTGGTTCGTAATCAGTTTACCACTGTGTTGCCTCGTCCCCGTCCTATCTTTGTTGACAACCAACCAACCAAGGTCAGCAGCATTATTGACTCTCGTATGTCCAGGGGCCGTGTACAGTATTTGGTTCACTGGAGGGGCTACGGTCCGGAGGAGCGTTCTTGGGTTCCCTCCTCTGAAGTTCATGCTCCCGCCCTCCTCCGTGCCTTCCATGCCCGCTTCCCCAATAAGCCTTTTGTCCTCCCGCGGGGGAGGGGTCGTTGAGGGGAGGGTACTGTCAGGGTTTTTTTCCCTGTTTTGTTTGCCATGTGCTGCTGGCATCCATTTTACTCACCTCTCTTGCTGACTATGGTGCATTGTGGGGGATGCTGCTCATTTCCTGCACTTCCTTTTATGGCCAGACTGGTGTGCATCATCCATGTGAGACAGGATGCAGTCTCATAATTGTGATGTCATCACTTATTATTTAAAGGGCCTCTGCTCAGTATGCTTTTCCTTTGGTTTGTCTCAGACCTGTTTGTGAGAGTTCCTGTGTATTACCTGGCTGCCTGACGTCCTTCCTGGTTCCTGATCTCTGGCTTGTTCCTGACTCTGCTATTTTCCTTGTTCCTGATTCCGGCTTGTCTGACTATTTGCTTTGGCTCCTGACTCGGCTCGTCTGACTACCAGCTCTGGTTTTGACTCCTGGCTTTTTATTTGACTTGTGGACTTTTTATTATTTTTTGCTATTAATAAAGGTGTGATTATTTTTGCACTTCTCGTCTCAGTCTGATTCCTGGCACCCTGACATTGATGAATTATACCCTAAACCCAAGTTTAGGGTATAATTCATCACTAGATACATACACATTCATTAGGATTATAATTATTATTTGCACTGCTGATATGAATTTCATATCCTGAAATGATTGACATGTTTTAATACACTTATTACTGTGTGGATACTATCACCTATATGTAATATCACCTATATGCAATACTGCTGATTTGTGTTAAGTGTTTGTGATTGGTTGCAGGGGATATGGGAGGATCCTTTATTTCCATTTACGCACTGTTTTGTTCACTTTTTGATTGTCTGAGGAAGGAGTGAATGCTCCGAAAATGTTCACAATAAAGTTTGCTGTGAGTTAAATCCAGAGAGTGCAATCATTGGACTGTGGTATTTAGAGTTTGTTGCACCCTGGTCCTTATTCCAAGAGTGGGTGGGAGTGCACCTTTCATCTTTGTTTGAGATATATATATATATATAAAAGTACAAAAAACGGATAGCGCTCATACCATATGAATTCCAAATTACCAATGAGAAAGGTAGATGAAGAGAGGAGCTCCAGGCAAGGCTAGTATAAAAATCCAAAGCTTTATTCCTTAAAACGAACGTTATACAAAACATCCATGTGAGAAGAGCCAGCAGTGACAGAGACAATCAGGTAGTTGAACTGATCTCCATGCAGATGCGTTTCGTGCACATGCGCACTTGTTCACTGTGCACGAAATGCGTCTGCATGGAGATCAGTTCAACAACCTGATTTTCTCTGTCACTGCTGGCTCTTCTAGCATGGATGTTTTGTATAACGTTCGTTTTAAGGAATAAAGCTTTGGATTTTTATACTAGCCTTGCCTGGAGCTCCTCTCTTCATCTACTTTTCTCATATGGTAATTTGGAATTTATATGGTATGAGCGCTATCCGTTTTTTGTACTGTCATATGCACTCATTGTTTGGGGCGTGCCCAGCAGTTCTGCCCAGAGTAGCAGCCAATCCATAGACTGTAGCAAAGGGGTGTGTCCCCGCCCACTCTCTATTGTGCCGAATCCCTGTCCTTGCACCGGACTTACAGGTGAGCGCATGTTACGGTGATCTTGTGACTCTATATATATATATATACACACATATATATATATATATATATATATATACACATACACACATATATATATACATATATATATACATATATATATATATATATATATACACATATAAAGTCCAGACAGTATGCACTCCAGAGTTTAAGCCGCAAATTGCCTTCGGTGCTACTCAACAATATAAACAGGTTGTCAGACAGAAAAGCACTCCAAAGGTCTTGTGAAATTCAGTCACCTTTAATGTGAAAGTTTTCGGGTCGATACGACCCGTCCTCAGACATACAGTGAACAGTTGCACTTACCCACCACCTGCAATATAACAGTATTACAATCAGACGTCACATTCTCCTCAGTAGACACGCCCCTGACATGGGGATAATCACCTAAGGCAGCGTGCATCCGTAAATACTAAAAAATACCAGAAAATACATAAGCCTCAGAGATATATACAAACTAAAGCAGCAAGACAATATACAGAAGAACAAATATCAAATATATTGAATTGACTAGTGAGAACTGTCTGGCCATTAAACTCTTAAGGTCATGTCCGGACTCTACATGGTATCCATAGTAACCAATGTAGTCAGACCCGCTGCCGTACATGGAAGTATCGGGTAAGTGGGAGTGACCGGCCTGACAGCGTCGCTAGGCAACTGTCAATAATGAGGTGTATAGAGGAATGTAAATAGCCCTAAACAGAAGCAAATCCTCTCAACTATCAGTCAGGGTCTAAGCTGTATGGGAACAGAGAGTCAGGGCATTGTAAAAGGCATCTATATCTTATGCTGCAAAAGGTGAACAATGAGATGTAACAATAGTGGCAATAAGCCCGTTAAATATATAACTATGTAAGTCAAAAAATGCCAGCGCAATGAGTCCCCATTGGTAGCACTAGGACATGAGAGTTATAAAAAATTGTGTTATATACAATGAGCTAAGGGCCTACAGTGTATTAAGTAGGGACCTAAATGAAATTTAAGATTGAATCAAAACAATATGATATGAGCGAACACTATCAGATAGACTAATGTGTCTCGGTTATTGATATAGGATCATGGACCTCAGAAAATTAAGGCCTTACAAGAAAACCTGCCAATCCAAGTGGGTATTTAATCCTTTTGGTATAATAGTGTCCAGATGAGAAGTCCATTTAGCCTCTCTCTGTAACAGGGCTTTGTTCCCATCACCCCCCCCCCCCTATTCATGGGGGGTATCTGATCAATAATAGTATATTTCAGGTCAGTGTCTCTGTGTTGGTATTCCTGAAAATGCCTGGCCACCGGTTGTTCCGAACTGCCTTTCTTTAGGGCAGTGTGGATAGCAGAGCGATGATTCGATCGTCAGAGGTCTTCCCCACATAATATAAGCCAATGGTACAATGTAATAGATACACAATATATCTTGTTGAGCATGTTAGCCAAAATCTATGTTTGTAGGTCTTACGTCTGTGTGGATGTGAGAAAGAGGAGCCAGTAATTAAGCCTCTGCACGTTATACAACCTAGGCATCGAAAGACACCTGGGTTTTTCGTATCTAGCCATGTTGATTGTTTGTAGCAATGGATCGGATCTGTTTTAATTAAGAAATCTCGTAGCGATCTCGCCCTCTTGTAACCGATCCGTGGTGGTGTCATCTGGACCAATGGCAGGGCTTTGTCAGTATTGATAATCTCCCAATATTTACTCATTGTCAGGATCTCTCTATTTTTATTTTTTCCATCTCACCTATTGCTACCTTCCTCCTCAAACTCCTCCCACTTCCCCTTTAAGTTTGTGCTGCACCTAACCACACAGGTGCTTATTATTTTGTGTTTGGAATTACCATTAGTCAGAATCCTGAGCTTCTTGTTGTTTCTCAAGTAAAGAATTACAAACTCTTTCATATCAGCCTCCTACTCCAGAATCTGAATTTGATTTAAGCTGCTTTGGATTAATCTTGAGAGCTGCATTACCTCTCTCCCTGTGACCGGAGTCTTTCTCTCTGTGCCTCTCAGCAGCTGCACTACCTTTCTCCTTGTGACCGGAGTCTTTCTCTCTGTGCCTGTCAGCAGCTTCACTACCTCTCTCCCTGTGACCAGAGCTCTTTCTCTCTGTGCCTGTCACCAGCTGCACAACATTTAACAGGGATAGTTCCCTTCACATCCAGCCGGGTAAGATCTTAACACCTAATTTACACAGACTCTGAAAGCTGACTGTTCTACATACTTTGTAACAATCCTGATCTGTGATACTCTCGTGTTATGATCTCCATTACCCACACGGAAGACAAACAGTGACCAGTAAAGGCTCCTCCTCTCTGTGAATTCTTACTCACCACAGTCTCTGTCTCCCAGCTACTCAGCTGTACTAGTGACTCACAAGGAATCATTGCCATTGATCCACCTCAGTGCTCAAGGTGTGTGGTTTCCCTGTTACCCTGCTACAACGTTTCACTGAGTTGTGTTACTTGTTGTCTCCTATCTACACTCTTAATAACTAATTTAAACAGTTTGGAACAACAAACTAAATTCATTCAACCTCTCTTTTCCCTACTGAAATATAGTAGGCTATAAGGGGTACATTACACAAATTCACATTTAAAGGTATATACACACCTCAAGATTCTTACATTAATTAGTATTGAGTAGATTCAAGCAGATTGTGATCCACCCATGGTAAATAGCATTGCATAATACTAAGCCTTTAAAAAAATGGATCCTGCTGAACTACCTCAGATTGTATACAATTTGTAACAGCGAGTTGATCAGTTGGGACAAGGGTTAAGAGAACTCAAGATTGAAAACCAATCCCTTAGGAAGATCATTAGGGATTCTATGTCCCAAAAATCATCACAGCCTGAACCAACACCTCAACCTATAGTTTCACTCCCTGACCCCTTTTCTGGAGACAGGAAACAATACCGCCACTTTAAGAATGCCTGCTTACTTCTATTCAGCTTAAAGCCAAAAACCTACAACACAGAAAGAATTAAGGTTCTAACTATTATCTCCTTCCTGAGAGGAGAGCCTAGGGTTTGGGCCAACTCATTTTTCGAATATGAGGATCCTATCTTGGGTTCTTTAGACAAATTCCTCACTAACCTAGATGAACTATATTCCAACATCAACGTTCAAATGACTGCAGAAGCTTCTATGCGTAGTTTAAAACAAGGCAAACGAGCAGTCAAGGATTATATTACTGACTTCAAGCCATGTGCCACTGATTCACAGTGGAACCCAATTGCATTAAGGAACCAGTTCAGGTTAGGATTATCTGAACAAATTAAAGACGAACTAGCAAGGACTGATCTTCCTAAGACTCTGGAGTCACCTATGAAACTATCCATCCAAATAGATCGAAGACTCAGAGAAAGGAGAGCTGAATGCTCTCATACTGAACCATCAATACGTACCTATCCTACTCTTACCCAATCACCAAAGACTACTGCTGAGCCCATGGAGATTGAATTGGCCAGGGGTCCGTTGACTCAAGAGGAATGGATTCGCAAAAGAAGAAAAAATCAATTGTGCATGTACTGTGCTAACCCAAACCACACAGTGAAGGACTGCCCTGCTCTCTTAAGGACAAATAAATGTAAGTCAACTAATGTTTACTCCTCTCAGGGAATTGTACATAACCCAGCTTACTGTACTCTTTCTTTATTTTTACAGTGGGATCAGGTCACTCTCTCCACTGTGGCCATCGTGGATTCAGGAGCCTATGGCAATTTTATAAATAGTGCTCTTGTACAAACAAATAAAATCCCTGTTGTGTTAAAGCATAAAGCTGTCTCAGTCTGTGTTATTGATGGCTCCACAATAGCTACTGGTCTGATTACTCATCAAACCATACCTCTGTTAGTTAAGACCACCACTGGTTATACTGAGTATCTAGAATTTGATCTTTTACCCTCACCACTTTTTCCTATTGTGTTAGGTTTGTCTTGGCTGCAGAAACACCGACCCATTATAGACTGGAGCTGTCTAAAAGTCTCTTTTGTCTCTTCATACTGTTCAGAGTCTTGTTTTCCCCAGGCTTTATGTTTACAGGTTCTAGAATCCGGCTTCAAACTCCCAGAAGAATATGTATAATTCACTGATGTCTTCAGCAAGAAGGAAGCTGAATCTCTACCACCTCATCGAGTATACGATTGCCCGATTGACATCCAACCTGGGGCTTCTATTGCATATGGGCATTTGTACCCACTCAGTCAACCTGAGCTAGATCACCTTAAGTTATACCTAGAAGAAAATTTGCAGAAAGGCTTCATCAGAGCATCCACATTGTCCGCTGGTGCTGGTCTCTTTTTCGTAAAAAACAAAAACAACTCTCTACGTCCCATCATAGACTACCGGGAATTGAAAAACGAGACCATAAAAAAAAGCTACCACTCCCGTTGATTCCAGCGCTTATTGAATGACTTCATGAGGCCAAGATTTTCACCAAACTGGACTTAAGAGGAGCATATAATCTGGTAAGGATCAGAGAGGGGGATGAGTGGTTGACAGCGTTCAGAACCAGGTATGGTCTTTTCGAGTACCTTGTGATGCCATTTGGGTTGTGCAGCGCCCCAGCTACCTTTCAGCACTTCATAAATGACATGTTCAGGGATTTGTTAGATGTATGTCTTGTCGTGTATCTAGATGGCATACTAATCTATTCAAAGACTTATGAAAAGCATACTAAACACGTGAGATGGGTTTTTATCAAGATTAAGGGTACACAGTCTGTATGCTAAACCTGAGAAGTGTGAGTTCCACACAGATAGGATTTCTTTCCTAGGCTACCATATTAGTCCTAGTGGTATTCGTATGCAAGAAGATTAAGTGGAGACTGTAAAAAATTGGTTACAACCTACAACTAGGAAACAACTCCAAAGATTTCTTGGATATTCTAATTACTATAGAAAGTGTGTCAAAGATTTTTCAAGGATTGCAAAACCGTTAACCAAACTCACCAGTTCTACTCAAGTCTTTCGATGGAATACTAAAGCTACTAAAGCATTTGACTATCTCAAAACAAGATTCACCACAGCTTAAATTTTAAGATTTCCTGATTCCACACTACAGTACACTCTCGAGGTCGACTCTTCAGATTATGCTAATGGAGCTGTACTCTCTCAGAGAATATCATTGTCAGAGTTGCTACACCCTGTAGCATTTTTCTCCAAAGTACTAAGTCCCGCAGAGGTTAACTATGCAATTGGGGATAAGGAACTCTTGGCAATTAAGAAATCTTTGGTGCACTGGAGACACCTATTAGAGGGTACACAACTGCCAATCATCATTTTAACTGATCATAAGAATTTGGAATTCCTACAAACAAGCAAAAGTCTTTCATCTCGCCAGGTTCGCTGGAGTCTTATCTTTACTCGCTTCAATTTCCACATAGTCTATCGCCCCTCAAGCAAGAATGAAAAAGCTGATGCCCTGTCTAGAAAAGATGACAAACCAAGTTATTCTCCTACTACAACAAGCATAATACCCTCAGAAAAATTCATAGGTCTCACCACCTATGAAGGTGCAGTACCTAATAAGGTGGAAAGGATTCTCACCTGATGATGACACTTGGGAACCTTCATCCAACATTCATGCTCCAAGGTTGCTTTCTTTGTTTCACCGCAGGAATCCTGACTGGCCTGGTCCGTAAGCTGTGGATCAGCTTCCTTGAGGAGGGGGTCATGACAGGATCTCTCTATTTTTACTTTTCCATCTCACCTATTGCTATCTTCCTCCTCAAACTCCTCCCACTTCCCCTTTAAGTTTGTGCTGCACCTAACCGCAGGTGCTTAATATTTTGTGTTTGGAATTACCATTAGTCAGAATCCTGAGCTTCTTGTTGTTTATCAAGCAAAGAATTACAAACTCTTTCATATCATCCTCCTACTCCAGAATGTGAATTTGAATTAAGCTGCTTTGGATTAATCTTGAGAGCTGCATTACCTCTCTCCATGTGACCGGAGTCTTTCTCTCTGTGCCTCTCAGCAGCTGCACTACCTTTCTCCCTGTGACCGGAGTGCTTAACATTTAACAGGAATAGTTCCCTTCACATCCAGCCAAGTAAGATCTTAACACCTAATTTGCATAGACTCTGAAAGCTGACTGTTCTAAATACCTTGTAACAATCCTGAGCTGTGATACTGTCGTGTTATGATCTCCATTAATCTCCATTACACACATGGAAGACAAACAGTGACCGGTAAAGGCTCCTCCTCCATCCTCTGCCTCCTCTCTGTGAATTTTTACTCACCACAGTCTCTGTCTCCCAGCTACTCAGCTGTACTAGTGACTCACAAGGAATCATTGACATTGATCTACCTCAGTGCTCAAGGTGTGTGATCTTCCTGTTACCCTGCTACAATGTTTCACTGAGTTGTGTTACTTGTTGTCTCCTATCTACACTGTTAATAACTAATTTAAACAGTTTGGAACAACAAACTAAATTCATTCAACCTCTCTTTTCCCTAATGAAATATAGTAGGCTATAGGGGGTACATTATACAAATTCACATTTAAAGGTATATACACACCTCAAGATTCTTACATTAATTAGCATTGATTAGATTCAAGCAGATTGTGATCCACCCGTGGTAAAGAGCATTACACTCATTGTGTCCATTAGTGTGCCTTTGTTGGTGGTATAGGTAGTAACAAATGTCATTCTGTTAGATTCAGAATTGAATTTTTTACCACATCACATTCTGATAGTAGATCTTCGCACTGAGTTTCAAGTAATCTCTTGGGGTAATTACATGCTTGAAAGCGTTGGGTCATCTCTTCTAATTGTTCATCCATCTTAGTAGCTTCATTGTTGTTCCTTATAACTCTGAGGAAATGGGACTTAGGTAAAGCTTTTTTGAGTGCCGGGGGATGGCAACTAGCAAAATGTAATAATGCGTTCCTGTCCGTATCCTTACGGAACAGTGTGGATTGCATCCTGCCTTCCCAGTTGCAAAGACGAACATCTAGAAAATCAATTTGAATCTTATCATATTGCATCTTAAATTTCAAGTTTGCGTTGACAGAATTAAGTTGTTGGAACCATTTTTCCAGGTCTTCTGCTGTGCCCGACCATAGCACTAAGAGATCATCTATTATTATTATTATTATTATTATCGGTTATTTGTAGAGCGCCAACAGATTCTGCAGCGCTAAATCTATATACCTCTTAAACAAGAGGATCTCCTTTGACTGGAATAATTCTGTTTCAAATTCTTCAAAATAGGCCATATACAGGTTTGCATAAGATGGGGCCACGTTGGACCCCATCGCAGTCCCATAAGCTGGAGATAGAAAAGGTGTTCAAACCTGAAATAATTTGTCATCAGACAAGCTTCCAGAAGATGTAATAAAGCATCTGGGGGAGGTCCCATGTATGGGTATCTGGACAGTTGGAATGCAATCGCCTGTAGGCCATCGACATGTGGGATGACTGTATATAAGCTAGTCACATCCAATGTTACTAGCAAAACATCATCTTCTATCCCATTTATCTCCTTCAATAGATCAAGAAGTGCGGTTGAGTCTCTCAGATATTAGGGTATATGACGGACCAGGGGTTATAAAAATGTGTCGACAAAAGTGGCTATGGGCTATTGTAATGACCCTATAGCAGACACTATGGGTCTACCCGGAGGATGTGTCAATTGTTTATGAATCTTCGGTAAGGTATAAAATACCGGAATTCTTGGATGAGTCACCATCAAGTATGAAAAGGTGTCTTTGTCAATAAAACCCTGCTCAAACATCGAGTTGATATAACAGTCCAGATGTGCTTTAAAAGTGGATGTAGGATCACATTGTAGTAATCTATAGGTTTTTTCATCGGAGAGCTGTGAGATAATCTCATCCCCGTAGTGGATATAATTCAGTAGGACCACAGACCCTCCCTTGTCTTCTTCACAAATTATGAGGTATTTGTTGTCAGAAAGATTTCTCAAGGTCTTCCATTCCTCCGCGGAGAAATTATTGAAGACATCCTTATCATGTTGTTTAGTTGATTTATTCATTTCTTCCAAAAGCAGTCTACTAAATGTATTAATACTAGCATTTAGAGACTGTGGAGTATATGTAGATTTCTTTCGAAAATGTTTTTGTTCAGTTTCCAAATCTCTAAATATTTCTTTTAGGCATAGTTGTTGTTGAAATTTTTTAACATCGATATAAAAATCTAATGGGTCAGTCCTGCAAGTTGGAATGAAAGTCAGATCTTTATTCAATATGTTGGTTTCCAAATCATTCAACGGATAATTGCTCAAATTGACCACTATATTCTCCGTTAACATTTTTGTGGGTTCAGAGGTGTTTTTTTCTTTGTACCCCCCTCGCTTTGTCCTGGCTCTTTTCCTGTGTAGTTTTTTGAATGAGTGGTCACTCCTATATGTTGTTGTGGGGCCTGATTACTACCCCCTGGCTGTTCTGTATCTGATCCTGAACCAGACCCTGAGCTCTCCAGGGTAGTTAGATCTTTCGGTTTTTGATATCTGGGTCATCTCCTACGATACTGATGTTGTCTTTGCCTCTCGTTGGCTGAAAGTTGCCAGAAATAGACACGTTTATCTCGATAGTCTCCAATCACCACCTCCAATTTCTTATTTTTAAAGTCAACTAAATCTGCTTCATACTTTTCTATTTTGCTTTGCAATTTATTTAGCCAATTTTCAGTAGTGTCAGCCTGTAATTTTGATAAATTAGGTTGTTCATAAGCAGTTATCTCCATCCTTACTAGTTCTAGCAGTCGGCTCACCTCTTGGATCACTAGAAGGATCAGGTCAAGGGAACAATTGTTTTCTATGCAGCACCATCATTTACAAAAAGTGGTGTTGTTTCTAACTATGGTAGGTATGTTCTGTACTCGGAATCCCCTAGGCATATATCCCTTGCGATGATACTCCGAAAGGTATATGCCATGCAAAGACAAATCTTTTTCTTTTTGCTTTAATTTTAACAAGTGTGTGTATATGTATGACGGTTTGTCTAAGGTGGGGCGAGAGGTCAATTTATCAAACCGGATGGCTTCAGCGTCTGCTTCAGTGAAATGGAAGACTCTGGCTCCAGGAATTGTATCGCCTATTTCAGAATCCTCTGTAGCGATCGGTCCTTCTGCAGATGTCATGCTGCAGTAAAATAAAAATAATGGTAGTCCTCGGGATAGGTAGGTTAGCGTAAGTAAAGTTGGTCGGGTGCAAACAAACAATCATATAAAGTCCAGACAGTATGCACTCCAGAGTTTAAGCCGTAAATTGCCTTCGGTGCTACTCAACAATATAAACAGGTTGTCAGACAGAAAAGCACTCCAAAGGTCTTGTGAAATTCAGTCACCTTTAATGTGAATGTTTTCGGGTCGATACGACCCGTCCTCAGACATACAGTGAACAGTTGCACTTACCCACCACCTGCAATATAACAGCGTTACAATCAGAAGTCACGTTCTCCTCAGTAGACATGCCCCTGACATGGGGATAATCACCTACGGCTGCGTGCATCCGTAGATACTAAAAAATACCAGAAAATACATAAGCCTCAAAGATATATACAAACTAAAGCAGCAAGACGAAATACAGAAGAACAAATATCAAATATATTGAATTGACTAGTGAGAACTGTCTGGCCATGAAACTCCAAGTCCAAGTCCAGACTCTACGTGGTATCCATAGTAACCAACATAGTCAGACCCGCTGCCGTACACGGAAGTATCGGGTAAGTGGGAGTGACCGGCCTGACAGCGTCGCTAGGCAACTGTCAATAATGAGGTGTATAGAGGAATGTAAATAAACCTAATCAGAAGTGAATCCTCACAACAATCAGTCAGGGTCTAAGCTGTATGGGAACAGAGAGTCAGGGCATTGTAAAAAATTACGAGTTGTATAGCGCCGGAATTACGTTGGACCCCATCGCAGTCCCATAAGCTGGACGAGACAAAAAGTGAGCTGTAGACCCTCTCCTGTCAAGACTGGTACCGCATTTTAACCCCTTAATGACAACTGACGTACCAGGTACGTCCTGCAAAAACTTGCAGTTAGTGACAATGGACGTACCTGGTACGTCAGTTGTCTTAGAGAGTGCTGGAAGCGATCGCAATCGCTTCCAGCAGCTCTCAGGGTATTGCAGTGATGCCTCGATATTGAGGCATCCTGCAATACCCTTTAGAAAGCATCCGATGCAGAGAGAGCCACTCTGTGGCCCTCTCTGCACCGGTAGCGATGGGGCCGTTCGTTGGTGGGTGGGAGCTTACAGGGAGGAGGGTGGGCGGCCCATCGCTACCCGGCATCCGGTTCCTTCAAGTGCATTGTGCACGCCGGATGCCGGGAGCGTGCGGGGGCTGCGTGCACGCGCGCGCGTGCGTGTGTGTGTGCGCGCGCGCAGCAATCACTGGCACTGCCACCAATGAATTTTGGTAAGAGGGAGGGGGGCAGAATTTTTTAAATAAATGATCAGGATCAGGATCTGGATCTGGGGGGGGGGGGTTGGGGCAGCTACACTACAGAAAAAATAAAAATAAAACATGTAACAAAACACTTTATTTTTGGGGGAAAACTGGGTACTGGCAGACAGCTGCCAGTACCCAAGATGGTGGCAATTAGGTAGGTGGGGAGGGTTAGAGAGGTGTTTGGGGGGGATCAGGGAGGTTGGGGGTTAAGGCAGGGGTCCATCACAGCTGAATAATTAAAAAAAAAAAAAAAAAAAAAAAAAAACACCTTTTATTTTAGTACTGGCAGACTTTCTGCCAGTACTTAAGATGGCGGGGACAATTGTGGGGTGGGGGAGGGAAGAGAGCTGTCTGGGAGGGATCAGGGGGTGGGATGTGTCAGGTGGGAGGCTAATCTCTACACTAAAGCTAAAATTAACTCTGCAAGCTCTCTACAAGCTACCTAATTAACCCCTTCACTGCTGGGCTTAATACAAGTGTGGTGCGCAGCAGCATTTAGCGGCCTCCTAATTGCCAAAAAGCAACGCCAAAGCCATATATGTCTGCTATCTATGAACAAAGGAGATCCCAGAGAAGCATTTACAACCATTTGTGCCATAATTGCACAAGCTGTTTGTAAATAATTTAAGTGAGAAACCTAAAATTGTGAAAAATGTCACTTTTTTTTTTATTTGCTCGCATTTGGCGGTGAAATGGTGGCATGAAATATACCAAAATGGGCCTAGATCAATACTTTGGGTTGTCTACTACACTACACTAAAGCTAAAATTAACCCTTCAAGGTCCCTACAAGATCCCTAATTAACCCCTTCACTGCTGGGCATAATACACGTGTGGTGCGCAGCTGCATTTAGCGGCCTTCTAATTACCAAAAAGCAACGCCAAAGCCATATATGTCTGCTATTTCTGAACAAAGGGGATCCCAGAGAAGCATTTACAACCATTTGTGCCATAATTGCACAAACTGTTTGTAAATAATTTCAGTGAGAAACCTAAAGTTTGTGACAAAATTTGTGAAAAAGTGAACAATTTTTTTTATTTGCTCGCATTTGGCAGTGAAATGGTGGCATGAAATATACCAAAATGGGCATAAATCAATACTTTGGGTTGTCTTCTAAAAAAAAATATATACATGTCAAGGGATATTCAGGGATTCCGGACAGATATCAGTGTTCCAATGTAACTAGCGCTAATTTTGAAAAAAAGTGGTTTGGAAATAGCAAAGTTCTACTTGTACTTATTGCCCTATAACTTGCAAAAAAAGCAAACAACATGTAACCATTGGGTATTTCTAAACTCAGGACAAAATTTAGAAACTATTTAGCATGGGTGTTTTTTGGTGGTTGTAGATGTGTAACAGATTTTGGAGGTCAAAGTTAGAAAAAGTGTGTTTTTTCCATTTTTTCCTCATATTTTATATATTTTTTATATTAAATTATAAGATGTGATGAAAAAAATGGTATCTTTAGAAAGTCCATTTAATGGCGAGAAAAACGGTATATAATATGTGTGGGTACAGTAAATGAGTAAGAGGAAAATTACAGCTAAACACAAACACTGCAGAAATGTAAAAATAGCCATTGTCATTAAGGGTAAGAAAACTGAAATATGGTCCGGTCATTAAGGGGTTAAAGTCAGTAGTTAAGAGTTTTACACTGCAACGCCGTAGCATAAAACTCTTAACTAAAGTGCTAAAAAATACACTAACAACCATAAACTACCTATTAACCCCTAAACCGAGGCCCCCCCCACATCGAAAAAACACTAAAATAAAAATTTTAACCCCTAATCTGCCAAACCAGACATCGCCGCCACCATAATAAATATATTAACCCCTAAACCGCTGCACTCCCACATCGCAAACACTATTTAAATATTATTAACCCCTAATCTGCTGGCCCTAACATCGCCGACACCTACCTACATTTATTGACCCCTAATCTGCCGCCCCCAACGTCGTCGCCACTATATTAAATGTATTAACCCCTAAATCTAAGTCTAACCCTAACCCCCCCAACTTAAATATAATTACAATAAATCTAAATAAAATTACTATAATTAGCTAAATTATTCCTATTTAAAACTAAATACTTACCTATAAAATAAACCCTAAGCTAGCTACAATATAACTAATAGTTACATTGTAGCTAGCTTAGGGTTTAATTTTATTTTACAGGCAACTTTGTATTTATTTAACTAGGTAGAATAGTTATTAAATAGTTATTAACTATTTAATAACTACCTAGTTAAAATAAATACATATTTACCTGTAAAATAAAACCTAACCTAATTACACCTAACACTACACTATAATTAAATGAATTACCTAAACTAAATACAATTAATTACAATTTAAAAAAAATATCTAAAGTATGAAACCCCCCCCACTAAATTACAGAAAATAATATGATTAATTACAATATTTTTAAACTAATTAAACCTACTCTAATCCCCCTAACAAAATAAAAAAGCCCCCCAAAATAAAAAAAAGCCCTACCCTAAACTAAATTACAAATAGCCCTTAAAAGGGCCTTTTGCGGGGCATTGTCCCAAAGTAATCAGCTCTTTTACCTGTAAAAAAAAATACAATCTCCCCCCCAACATTAAAACTCACCACCTACACAACTAACCCTACTCTAAAACCCACCCAATCCCCCCTTAATAAAACCTGACACTAACCCCTTGAAGATCACCCTACAGTGAGATGTTTTCACCCAACTGGGTAGAAGTGGTCCTCCAGATGGGCAGAAGTCTTCATCCAAGCCGGGCAGAAGAGGTCCTCCAGATGGGCAGAAGTCTTCATCCAGACGGCATCTTCTATCATCATCCATCTGGCGAGGAGCAGGTCCATCTTCAAGACATTCGACACGGAGCATCCTCTTCTTCTGACGACTAAAGACGAATGAAGGTTCCTTTAAGTGACGTCATCCAAGATGGCGCCCCTTCAATTCCGATTGGCTGATAGAATTCTATCAGCCAATCGGAATTAAGGTAGGAAAAATACTATTGGCTGATGCAATCAGCCAATAGGATTGAAGTTCAATCCTATTGGCTGATCCAATCAGCCAATAGGATTCAGCTCACATTCTATTGGCTGATTGGATCAGCCAATAGGATTGAACTTCAATCCTATTGGCTGATTACATCAGCCAATAGGATTTTTCCTACCTTAATTCCGATTGGCTGATAGAATTCTATCAACCAATCAGAATTTAAGGGACGCCATCTTGGATGACGTCACTTAAAGGAACCTTCATTTGTCTTTAGTCGTCGGAAGAAAAGGATGCTCCGCGTCGGATGTCTTGAAGATGGACCCGCTTCGCGCCGGATGGATGAAGATAGAAGATGCCGTCTGGATGAAGACTTCTGCCTGTCTGGAGGACCTCTTCTGCCCGGCTTGGATGAAGACTTCTGCACGTCTGGAGGACCACTTCTGCCCGGTTGGGTGAAGACGTCTTATGGTAGGGTGATCTTCAAGGGGTTAGTGTTAGGTTTTTTAAGGGGGGATTGGGTGGGTTTTAGAGTAGGGTTGGTTGTGTGGGTGGTGGGTTTTAATGTTGGGGGGAATTGTATTTTTTTTTACAGGTAAAAGAGCTGATTTTTAAGGGCTATTTGTAATTTAGTGTAGGGAGGGCTTTTTTTTATTTTGGGGGCTTTTTTATTTTTTTAGGGGGATTAGAGTAGGTGTAATTAGTTTAAAATCTTGTAATTATTTTATTATTTTCTGTAATTTAGTGGGGGGTTTCCTACGTTAGATAATTTTTTTAAATTGTAATTAATTGTATTTAGTTTAGGTAATTAATTTAATTATAGTGTAGTGTTAGGTGTAATTGTAATTTAGGTTAGGTTTTATTTTACAGGTAAATTTGTCTTTATTTTAACTAGGTAGTTATTAAATAGTTAATAACTATTTAATAACTATTCTACCTAGTTAAAATAAATACAAATTTGCCTGTAAAATAAAATTAAACCTTAAACTAGCTACAGTGTATATTTATAGCTAGCGAAAATTGTATATATTGTAGCTAGCTTAGGGTTTATTTTATACGTAAGTATTTAGTTTTAAATAGGAATAATTTAGTGAATTGTAGTAATTTTATTTAGATTTATTGTAATTATATTTAAGTTAGGGGATGTTAGGGTTAGGGTTAGACTTAGGTTTAGGGGTTAATAACTTTATTATAGTAGTGGCAACGTTGTGGGTGGAAGATTAGGGGTTAATAAATGTAGTTAGGTTGCGGCGACATTGGGGATGGCAGATTAGGGGTTAATAAATATAATGTAGGGTTTGGCGATGTTGGGGGCGGCAGATTAGGGGTTCATAAGTATAATGTAGGTGGCGGCGGTGTCCGGAGCGGCAGATTAGGGGTTAATAATATAATGCAGGTGGCGGCGATGTCAGGGGCGGCAGATTAGGGGTTAATAAGTGTAATATTAGGAGTGTTTAGACTCGGGGTTCATGTTAGGGTGTTAGGTGTAGACATAAAAAGTATTTCCCCATAGGAATCAATGGGGCTGCGTTAGGAGCTAAATGCTGCTTTTTTGCAGGTGTTAGGTTTTTTTCAGCCGACTCTCCCCCATAGATTCCTATGGGGAAATCGTGCACAAGCACGTTTTACCTGTTCACCGCTAACGTAAGCAGCACTGGTATTGAGGTGAGATGTTGAGCTAAATTTTGCTCTTTGCTCACTTTTTTGCGGCTAACGCCGGGTTTCTAAAAACCCATAATACCAGCGCTGTCTGTAAGTGAGCAGTGAGCATAAACTGCTCGTTAGCACCGCACCCCTGTTAACGCAAAACTTGTAATCTAAGTGTATGTATATAAACAAAATAACAAATAATAATAATTTATTATGAAATCCAACATTACCATTCATTTAAAAAAATATGTTTATTATCGTGAAATAAAAAAATATTTGAAAAATTAAAAAAAAATACAAAAAAAGTTAGGAGATATATTTTTTCACCCTCATATGAATCTGCTGAAAACAAATTAAAATAATTTTTCATTTTTTATATATAATAAACAAATGATTTATACACCTAGAAAAATATACATTTTTATATTGTGAAATATTAAAACAAAATATTCCTTTAAAATGAATGAAAAATTATAGTTTTGCAAAATATAAAATTTTTTTGTTTTATAAAGTATTTTTATTAAATTAATATCACAATTTCTTTTTTTCATAGTAATATAATTCAACTTTTATATATACATTTTAAATATAACTGGTATAATGTTATATTTAAGAAAAAATGCACATAAATAAAATATATATTTTTATATATGATTTTTTTTAAAAATGTAATTCACTTCTTAAATTTTTTTAAAAATCAAAATATTACCATTCTCATTTAATTTTTGTTTGTCATATTTCAATTGAAATATTAATATTCAAAATTTAAAATACTAATCCCACAACATTTTGCTAGCAGGACCTTTATTTTCAACAATAATAAAACCAAGATAAGTTTGTACAGTGGCAGGAAAATGTTGTCTAATAAGAGAGACTACACAAATTTCTTGGTCCCAGATTTCCATGTGCTTTGATGGTGAAAGCACTGTAGGCTATTTTGCAATAGTGCCTATAAAATAAAGAATAAAAAGTTGTAAACAAAAAAATATATATTTATAAAGAAATATGTAAAGATAGACAAAAAAATAAAAACAAAGATAGATAAAAATTAATAGAGAGAGAAATAACAATAAATAAATTGAAAAATAGAGCTAATCCATCAAAAACTAAATCAGCTGTAAACATACTTCCATTCTCTCACCCCCTCAATCGCTTGCAATTAACCACAACACACATAGACGTAAATTTAGCTATTTCTCCACTGTTACTGAGGAAGATTTTCCTGAACTTAAACTGTGCCCTCGCCTCACTAACTGTCCCCTTGACCCTATCCACTCACAGATACTACCCTCCATCTCTTCTATCCTTACCCCTATACTCACACCAATTTTTAAACTCTCCATCAGCATTGGTATATTTCCCTGATCAATTATGCATGCGCTGGTCACACCTATCCTAAAAAATTCTCAGGATTGAACCTCACCATCCAACTACCAGCCTATTTCCCTACTCCCTCTTGCCTCAAAGCTTTTAGAAAAGCAAGTTTATGCACGCTCATACAGTTTCATTACGTTAAACTCCCTTCTTGACCCACTGCAATCTTTATTTCATATCCATCACTCCACAGAAACATCAATCGTTAAAGTTACCAATGACCTACTTACAGCAAAATCAAAAGGTCACTTTTCTCTGCTTATCCTCCTCTATTATTTACTTAGCTTTTAATACTGTTGACCACCCTCTTTTTCTTCAATACCTACAATCCTTCTGCATTTGTGACACACCCCTCTTGTGGTTCTCTTCCTACCTGTCTAACATAGACTACAGTGTAGCCTTTTCTGTGTCTTCCTCTGCCCTGTCACCACTTTCATTTGGGTTACCACAAGGATCTGTTCTTGGACCCCTTCTCTTTTCAATCTACACATAATCATTTGTATGCCGACGACACCAAAATTTACTTCTCAGCACCAGACCTATCTCCTTCCTTGGTAACCCGTTTTAATAACTGTCTTTATCACATCTCTTGCTGGATGTCCTCTCACTACCTCCAGATAAATCTCTCAAAAAATGAGCTCCTTATTCCCCCCCCCCCCTTTTTCAAAAATCTACAACCCCAATTTCTCTATAACTGTCGACATCCCAAATATCTTTGGGTCACATTTTACTCAGATCTTTATTTCAATCCTCATATTAAGTCCATGTATAAATCCTGCCACTTCCACCTAAAAAAAATCTATAAAATTAAAAATGTCCTTACACAAGACACAACAAAGATTTAAATCTACTCTCTCATCCATTCATGCATTGACTACTGAAATTCGGTACTCTCTTGTCCCCCTAGCTGCAGACTAGATCCTTTACAATCCATAATGAATGCCTCTGCCAGGGTCATCTTACTTACACGTCGCTCTTCATCTACTGCACCTCTCTGCCAATCCCTTTACTGGCTTCCTCTTGCCTCCTGAATTAAACATGAAAATCGAAGTCTGACATCATAATGGCTATATTTTCAACCTCACGACAATACAATTATTCCATAACAGTAGGCATTATAACACATCATCCATAAATGGGCCAGTCAGTATTAGTGAGTCGTAGATCAACTTCAGTGTTGTCTACACCATGTTGTTCTTCTGAAGATTCAATTATAACTTCATCAGTATTTTCAGAATCATCGATGATAGGATCCCACGTGTGGGTTTTTCTTTTGTGAAATACCATGGGTCTCGAGTATCATTCTCTGTCCATTTCTTCTCTCTATAATAAAAAATAATAAAATTCAAATATTATATTTTATTAAAGGGGCAGTAAACCTAGCAAATATCGTTATGTAATTCTGCACATAGTGCAGAATTATTTAACATTAGCTTAGCGCCAGCTTTGTAAAGCAAAGGGTTAGATAGATATTTTACAATGAAAACAACGCCGCTCCTGGCTCTACTGAGAGGGTCTGTTTTCTTCTCCTAAGTGCATCATGGCACGCTGTCTTATCACAGCCGACCCGCTTGCGCTATTAAACTCAATGTAGCTCGCTCCCACTACCAGACCAGAGTGGGAGCGAACTACATTGAGTTAAAAAGCGCCATTGGACATGCTGTGACTAGACAGCATGCCCACAATGCGCTTAGGAGAAGAAAGCAGACCCACCCAGTAGAGGCAGGAGCGGCTTTCTGTTTTCGTTGTAAAAGATCTATCTAACCCTTTGTTTTACAAAGCTGGCGCTAAGCTAATATTATATAATTTTGCACTATGTGCAAAATTATATAAGATTATTTGCTTGGTTTACTGCCCCTTTAAAGGGACAGTAAACCTACCAAATAATGTATACATAGTGCAGAATTAAATAACATTAGCTTAGTGCAAAGTTTCTAAATCAAAAGAGTACAGAGATATTTTTTTCTACTGAAATTGAATTCTAAATAATGACGCTCCTGGCTCTAGTGAGCAGGTCTGTGTAATCACACCCGTCCTGATCGCGCTATTATACTTAATGTAGCTCTCTCCCGCTAACAGACCAGAGTGGGAGTGATATACATTAAGTTTAATAACGCGATATTGCCGGGTGTGACTGCACGCAATGAGCTTATGAGAAAAAAAACAGACACGCTCAGTAGAGTGGCGTTATAGAAAATTTAATTTTCTTAGTAAAATATCTCTGTAGTCCTTTGCTTTAGAAACTTTGCGCTAAGCTATTATATAATTTAACACTATGTGCATGATTATATAACATTATTTTCTATTTATTACATGACCATTTAAAGGGACAATCATTTTTTAAAAAAAACATTATCATGATTCAAATATAATTAAAACATTTTTTTTTTAATTTTTAAAAAATTGTTTGATGTTATTGTTTTGTAAAAGGGACAGTAAACATACACAATAATGTTATATAATGCTTCACATAGTGAAGAATTATATAAAGTTATCCTAGCGTTTTAAAAGTAAAGCATTCGCATATTTATTCTTTCAAATTTGGAATCCACTCAAGGTTATACTGAGCGTGTGTTGTTGCTCCAAAATGCTTTGTGTGCTCGTTGTCTAGTCATGCTATTGAAGTCAATGGGGTCCATTTATCAAGCTCCGTAGGGAGCTTGAGGGCCCGTGTTTCTGGCGAGTCTTTCTTATGCTCTGAGCAGGCGGACAGGAATCGCCAGAAATCAACTCGATCGAGTACGATCAGGTTGATTGACACCCCCCCTGCTGGCAGCCGATTGGCCGTGAGTCTGCAGGGGGCAGCGTTGCACCAGCAGCTCTGGTGCAATGGAGAGCGTATTGCTCTCCGCATTCAACGAGATCTTGCGGACCTTTCTTAAATAGGGGCCAATGTATCTTGCTACGGCTACCAGATCAGAGCGGGAGCGAGCTACATCTACCTACATGGCACGATCATGCACACTGTGTAATTCACTTCTTAAAAAATTTTAAAAATCAAAATATTACAATTCTCGTTTAATTTTTGTTTGTCATATTTCCATTGAAATATTAATATTACGGTAGAACCGTAAGGGTAGTACTTATTTTAACTAAAAATTCATTATAATGCTTTAGCTTTATAACGCTGATGCTAAGATAATGTAATATAATTCTGTATTATTTGCGGAATTAAATTACATTATTTTGTATTGTTAATGTCCAACATTAAAACTCAGTAGACTCATGAGTAAATTTTTTATACAATTTTAATAAATGAAATAGTTTTTAACAATAAATATATCCTTATATACATGAAATAAATATATCCTTATATACATGAAATAAAAATAAATTAATTAGTAAGGTGAATACCAGATTATCTAGTTCTTGTTCATTTAAATCCATGATAGTACATCTTGTTTGATTTCTCTCTGCAGTCATTTCTTTTGTCTGAAACAGAATTTCAAATAATTTATCATTTAAAGGGACAGTCTGCAACTTAATTTTTATTTTTATTTAAAAAATAGATAATCCCTTTATTACCCATTCCCTAGTTTTGCATAACCAACACACTTATATTAATACACTTTTTACCTCTGTGATTAAATTGTATCTAAGCCTCTGAAAACTGCCCCCTTATTTTAGTTCATTTGACAGACTTGCATTTTAGCCAATCAGTGATGGTTCATAGGTAACTTCACGAGCACAGTGTTATCTATATGACACACATGAACTAACACCCTCTAGTTGTGATAAACTTTCAAAATGCTTTCAGAATTGAAGCGGCCTTCATGGTCTAAGAAATTAGCATATGAACCTCCTAGGTTTATCTTTCAACTAAGAATACCAAGAGAACAAAGCAAAATTGGTAATAAAAGTCAATTGGAAAATTGTTTAAAATTATATGCACTATATACTATATGAATCTTGAAAGTATATTTTGGACTAGACTGTACCTTTATATAAAAATTAAAATTTACTTCTTTCATCTAATTGGCTTTGTTCTATTTTTATGTTTTATAGAAGATAAAAACTATTTTGGATAATAAAATCTTAGGAGTGTGCACATGTCTTTAGTACTCTGTTGAAACATTTTATTAAAAAAATATGGTATAATAACTATAGGAATAATGTAATGTAATGAAAGTAATAATAAAACTGCTATAGTAGAGTACTAAAGACACATGCACATTTATTAAATCTTATGAGCCTTCATATTTTTATTCTTCAATAAAAGATACAAATAGAAAAAAATCTAAATAAATGATCAAATTGATTTTGATAATTTTTAAAATCTATAGACTTTATCTCAGTCATTGTAATTCATTTTTTTACTGTACTGTCCCTTAAATATATTGGCTAACAATATGTATATGCATAAATGAATAAAAATGGCACGAATTGTTAGTATATATATATATATATATATATATATATATATATATATATATACTGTAAATTTTATTTATAAAAAAAGGGTTACAGAAATAACAACACATATAGTTTAAAGGGACAGTAAACTATCAATAAAAAAAAATATAACTTTAGAAGATATATTGTAGTTATTTGTCAATGATAACTTAATGTGAAGGGTAGTAGTCAGATGGATTTTAAACTTTAAAAATGAAGATGAAAATAATACTAAATGTAGCCACCAATCAGCTAGCGCTACCCAGGGTTCTGAACCAAAAATGAGCCTACATTCCTGCTTTTTCAAATAAAGATACCAAGAGTACGAAGAAAAAATGATAATAGGAATAAATAAGAAAGTTGCTTAAAATTGCATGCTCTGTCTGAATCATGAATGAAAAAAAATGTGTTTCATATTCCTTTAGGTAAGGACAGCTTTCTTTCATGTAATTAGCAAGAGTCCATGAGCTAGTGACGTATGGGATATACATTCCTACCAGGAGGGGCAAAGTTTCCCAAACCTCAAAATGCCTATAAATACACCCCTCACCACACCCACAAATCAGTTTTACAAACTTTGCCTCCTATGGAGGTGGTGAAGTAAGTTTGTGCTAGATTCTACGTTGATATGCGCTCCGCAGCAGGTTGGAGCCCGGTTTCCTCTCAGCGTGCAGTGAATGTCAGAGGGATGTGAGGAGAGTATTGCCTATTTGAATTCAATGATCTCCTTCTACGGGGTCTATTTCATAGGTTCTCTGTTATCGGTCGTAGAGATTCATCTCTTAACTCCCTTTTCAGATCGACGATATACTCTTATATATACCATTACCTCTACTGATTCTCGTTTCAGTACTGGTTTGGCTTTCTACTACATGTAGATGAGTGTCCTGGGGTAAGTAAGTCTTATTTTCTGTGACACTCTAAGCTATGGTTGGGCACTTTTATATAAAGTTCTAAATATATGTGTTCAAACATTTATTTGCCTTGACTCAGGATGTTCAACGTTCCTTATTTCAGACAGTCAGTTTCATATTTGGGATAATGCATATGAATCAATCAATTTTTTTCTTACCTTAAAATTTGACTTTTTTCCTTGTGGGCTGTTAGGCTCGCGGGGGCTGAAAATGCTTCATTTTATTGCGTCATTCTTGGCGCAGACTTTTTTGGCGCAAATTTTTTTTTCTGTTTCCGGCGTCATACGTGTCGCCGGAAGTTGCGTCATTTTTGACGTTTTTTGCGCCTAAAGTGTCGGCGTTCCGGATGTGGCGTCACTATTGTCTCCACATTATTTAAGTCTCATTATTTATTGCTTCTGGTTGCTAGAAGCTTGTTCACTGGCATTTTTTCCCATTCCTGAAACTGTCATTTAAGGAATTTGATCAATTTTGCTTTATATGTTGTTTTTTCTATTACATATTGCAAGATGTCCCAGATTGACCCTGAGTCAGAAGATACTTCTGGAAAATCGCTGCCTGGTGCTGGATCTACCAAAGTTTAGTGTATCTGCTGTAAACTTGTGGTATCTGTTCCTCCAGCTGTTGTTTGTAATGAATGTCATGACAAACTTGTTAATGCAGATAATATTTCCTTTAGTAATGTTACATTACCTGTTGTTGTTCCATCAACATCTAATACTCAGAGTGTTCCTGTTAACATAAGAGATTTTGTTTCTAAATCCATTAAGAAGGCTATGGGGCCTAGTTATCAAGCCGTCAACCTCAAATACGCTGGAATTCCGCAGCGTATTTGTGGCGAGGCTGATACGCCTTAGTTATCAAAGGCTCGAGACCGGCAAAAGTAGAATTTTGTGACGTAAGCTTCGATCCGCCGGACTCAGTCCGACACAGATCGATTCTTACGTCACTCCAGATGTTCCGCACACAAGTGCGGCACATTCTCACTACTTTTGCTAGTTATAAAAAAACTAGCAGGTACGCTCGGCACTTTTACGGCCCAGCGTACCTGGTTTTCAAACCGCCACCCCTGGAGGCGGCGAATCCCATAGGAATCAATGGGAGTCTGACCATAGCGAAAGTACAAGTTCGCGGCTGACAGACATCCCATTGATTTATATGGGAGCTGTCTACACCTAACACCCTAACATGTACCCCGAGTCTAAACACCACTAATCTGTCCCCCCTACACCGCCGCAACTAAATAAAGTTATTACCCCCTAAACCGCCGCTCCCGGAGCCCACCGCAAGCTACTCTATACATATTAACCCCTAAACCGCCGCTCCCGGAGCCCACCGCAACTATAATAAATGTATTAACCCCTAAACCGCCGCTCCCGGAGCCCACCACAAGCTACTCTATACATATTAACCCCTAAACCGCCGCTCCCGGAGCCCACCGCAACTATAATAAATGTATTAACCCCTAAACCGCTGCTCCCTGAACCCGCCGCAACCTATATTAAATGTATTAACCCCTATCCTGCCCCCCTACACCGTCGCCACCTATAATAAATTTAATAACCCCTAATCTGCCCCCCCTACACCGTCGCCACCTATAATAAATTTAATAACCCCTAATCTGCCCCCCCTACACCGTCGCCACCTATAATAAATTTATTAACCCCTATCCTGCCCCCCACTACACCGCCGCCACTGTAATAAAATTATTAACCCCTAAACCTAAGTCTAACCCTAACCCTAACGCCCCCCTAACTTAAATATTAATTAAATAAATCTAAATAAATTAACTCTTATTAACTAAATGAATCCTATTTAAAACTAAATACTTTCCTTTAAAATATACCCTAATATAGCTACAATATAAATAATAATTATATTCTAGCTATCTTAGGATTTATTTTTATTTTACAGGTACCTTTCAATTTATTTTAACTAGGTACAATAGCTATTAAATAGTTATTAACTGTTTAATAGCTATCTAGTAAAAATAAACTGAAATTTACCTGTAAAATAAATCCTAACCTAAGTTATAATTACACCTAACACTACACTATACTTTAATAAATTATTCCTATTTAAAAATAAATACTTACCTGTAAAATAAACCCTAAGATAGCTACAATATAATTAATAATTACATTGTAGCTATTTTAGGCTTTATATTTATTTTACAGGTAACTTTGTATTTATTTTAGCTAGTTAGAATAGTTATTAAATAGTTATTAACTATTTAATAACTACCTAGCTAAAAGAAATACAAAATTACCTGTAAAATAAATCCTAACCTAAGTTACAATTAAACCTAACACTACACTATCATTAAATTAATTAAATAAACTACCTACAAATAACTACAATTAAATACAATTACATAAACTAACTAAAGTACAAAAAATAAAAAAAGCTAAGTTACAAAAAATTAAAAAATAAGTTACAAACATGTTACAAATATTACAACAATTTTAAGCTACTTACACCTAATCTAAGCCCCCTAATAAAATAACAAACCCCCCCAAAATAAAAAAATGCCCTACCCTATTCTAAATTAAATAAAGTTCAAAGCTCTTTTATCTTACCAGCCCTTAAAAGGGCCATTTGTGGGGGCATGCCCCAAAGAAAACAGCTCTTTTGCCTGTAAAAGAAAAATACAACCCCCCCCAACATTAAAACCCACCACCAACATACCCCTAATCTAACCCAAACCCCCCTTACAAAAACCTAACACTAATCCCCTGAAGATCATCCTACCTTGTCTTCACTCAGCCGAGCAGCGATGGAACCGAAGTGGACATCCGGAGCGGAAGAAGTTAATCCTCCAAGCGGCGCTGAAGAAATCTTCCATCCGATGAAGTCATCATCCAGGCGGCGCTGAAGAAAAGTCTTCGATCCGGCCGATGTCATCTTCAAAGAGGCGCTGAAGAGGTCTTCTATCCGGGCGATGTCATCTTCCAAGCCGGGTCTTGAATCTTCCTTCCGCCGACGCGGAACCTCCTTCTTCACCGACGGACTACGACGAATGAAGGCTCCTTTAAGGGACGTCATCCAAGATGGCGTCCCCTCAATTCCGATTGGCTGATAGGATTCTATCAGCCAATCGGAATTAAGGTAGGAAAAATCTGATTGGCTGATGGAATCAGCCAATCAGATTGAGCTCGCATTCTATTGGCTGTTCCGATCAGCCAATAGAATGCGAGCTCAATCTGATTGGCTGATTGGATCAGCCAATCGGATTGAACTTGAATCTGATTGGCTGATTCCATCAGCCAATCAGAATTTTCCTACCTTAATTCCGATTGGCTGATAGAATCCTATCAGCCAATCGGAATTGAGGGGACGCCATCTTGGATGACGTCCCTTAAAGGAGCCTTCATTCGTCGTAGTCCGTTGGTGCAGAAGGAGGTTCCGCGTCGGCGGAAGGAAGATTCAAGACCCGGCTGGGAAGATGACTTTGCCCGGATAGAAGACCTCTTCAGCGCCTCTTTGAAGATGACATCGGCCGGATCGAAGACTTTTCTTCAGCGCCGCCTGGATGATGACTTCATCGGATGGAAGATTTCTTCAGCGCCGCTTGGAGGATTAACTTCTTCCGCTCCGGATGTCCACTTCGGTTCCATCGCTGCTCGGCTGAGTGAAGACAAGGTAGGATGATCTTCAGGGGATTAGTGTTAGGTTTTTGTAAGGGGGGTTTGGGTTAGATTAGGGGTATGTGGGTGGTGGGTTTTAATGTTGGGGGGGTTGTATTTTTCTTTTACAGGCAAAAGAGCTGTTTTCTTTGGGGCATGCCCCCACAAATGGCCCTTTTAAGGGCTGGTAAGGTAAAAGAGCTTTGAACTTTATTTAATTTAGAATAGGGTAGGGCATTTTTTTATTTTGGGGGGGTTTGTTATTTTATTAGGGGGCTTAGATTAGGTGTAAGTAGCTTAAAATTGTTGTAATATTTTTAGCATGTTTGTAACTTATTTTTTTATTTTTTGTACTTTAGTTAGTTTATGTAATTGTATTTAATTGTAGTTATTTGTAGGTAGTTTATTTAATTAATTTAATGATAGTGTAGTATTAGGTTTAATTGTAACTTAGGTTAGGATTTATTTTACAGGTAATTTTGTATTTCTTTTAGCTAGGTAGTTATTAAATAGTTAATAACTATTTAATAACTATTCTAACTAGCTAAAATAAATACAAAGTTACCTGTAAAATAAATATAAATCCTAAGATAGCTACAATATAATTATTAATTATATTGTAGCTATCTTAGGGTTTATTTTACAGGTAAGTATTTAGTTTTAAATAGGAATAATTTATTAAAGTATAGTGTAGTGTTAGGTGTAATTGTAACTTAGTTTAGGATTTATTTTACAGGTAAATTTCAGTTTATTTTAGCTAGGTAAGCTATTAAATAGTTAATAACTATTTAATAGCTATTGTACCTAGTTAAAATAAATTGAAAGTTGCCTGTAAAATAAAAATAAATCCTAAGATAGCTAGAATATATTTATTATTTATATTGTAGCTATATTAGGGTTTATTTTACAGGTAAGTATTTAGTTTTAAATAGGATTCATTTAGTTAATAATAAAAATATTATTTAGATTTATTTAATTAATATTTAAGTTAGGGGGGCGTTAGGGTTAGACTTAGGTTTAGGGGTTAATAATTTTATTACAGTGGCGGCGGCGTAGTGGGGGGCAGGATAGGGGTTAATAAATTTATTATAGGGGGAGACGGTGTAGGGGAGGCAGATTAGGGGTTAATAAATTTATTATAGGTGACGACGGTGTAGGGGGGGGCAGGATAGGGGTTAATAGGTTTAATATAGGTTGCAGCGGGTTCAGGGAGCGGCGGTTTAGGGGTTAAACTATTTATTTAGTTGCGGAGAGGTGCGGGATCAGCAGGATAGGGGTTAATAACTTTATTATAGAGGGCGACGGTGTAGGGGGGGCAGGATAGGGGTTACTAGGTATACTGTAGGTGGCAGCGGTGTCCGGGAGCGGCGGTTTAGGGGTTAATACATTTATAAGAGTTGCGGCAGGGTCTAGGAGCGGCGGTTTAGGGGTTAATACATTTATAAGAGTTGCGGGGTCTAGGAGCGGCGGTTTAGGGGTTAGTAACTTTATTGAGTTGCGGGGGGCTCCGGGGGCGCCGGTATAGGGATAGAACAGTGTAGTTTAGTGTGAGTGCTTAGTGACAGGCTAGCAATAAAGCTGGGAAAAAGCCGAAGAGCAGCGAGATCGGATGAGTGATAACAATCACAGTTCGCTGCTCATCGCCCCGCGGCTTTTTGACAGCTTTATTTGATAACTTAAGCGTATTTTTTCAGGTCCGCGGCGGCGATGTGAGGCGAGCTTAGGCGGGCGTATTGGGCCGGCGAAGCCAGAAAAGTAGACGGCTTGATAACTAACCCCCTATGTCTGTTATTCCTCCTTCTAGTAAACGTAAAAGGTCTTTTAAAACTTCTCATTTTTCAGATGAATTTTTAAATGAACATCATCATTCTGATTCTGATAATGATTCCTCTGGTTCAGAGGATTCTGTTTCAGAGGCTGATGCTGATAAATCTTCATATTTATTCAAAATGGAATTTATTCGTTCTTTACTTAAAGAAGTTTTAATTGCATTAGAAATAGAGGATTCTGGTCCTCTTGATACTAAATCTAAACGTTTAAATAAGGTTTTTAAATCTCCTGTAGTTATTCCAGAAGTTTTTCCTGTCCCTGATGCTATTTCTGAAGTAATCTCCAGGGAATGGAATAATTTGGGTAATTCATTTACTCCTTCTAAACGTTTTAAACAGTTATATTCTGTGCCATCTGACAGATTAGAATTTTGGGACAAAATCCCTAAGGTTGATGGGGCTGTCTCTACTCTTGCTAAACGTACTACTATTCCTACGGCAGATAGTACTTCCTTTAAGGATCCTTTAGATAGGAAGATTGAATCCTTTCTAAGGAAAGCTTACTTATGTTCAGGTAATCTTCTTAGACCTGCTATATCTTTAGCGGATGTTGCTGCAGCTTCAACTTTTTGGTTAGAAGCTTTAGCGCAACAAGTAACAGATCATAATTCTCATAGCATTGTTAATCTTCTTCAACATGCTAATAACTTTATTTGTGATGCCATCTTTGATATCATTAGGGTTGATGTCAGGTATATGTCTCTAGCTATTTTAGCTAGAAGAGCTTTATGGCTTAAAACTTGGAATGCTGATATGTCTTCTAAGTCAACTTTGCTTTCCCTTTCTTTCCAGGGTAATAAATTATTTGGTTCTCAGTTGGATTCTATTATCTCAACTGTTACTGGAGGGAAAGGAACTTTTTTACCACAGGATAAAAAATCCAAAGGTAAATTTAGGTCTAATAATCGTTTTCGTTCCTTTCATCACAATAAGGAACAAAAGCCTGATCCTTCACCCACAGGAGTGGTATCAGTTTGGAAACCATCTCCAGTCTGGAATAAATCCAAGCCTTTTAGAAAACCAAAGCCAGCTCCCAAGTCCACATGAAGGTGCGGCCCTCATTCCAGCCCAGCTGGTAGGGGGCAGATTACGATTTTTCAAAGAAATTTGGATCAATTCAATTCACAATCTTTTGATTCAGAACATTGTTTCAGACGGGTACAGAATTGGCTTCAAGATAAGGCCTCCTGCAAAGAGATTTTTTCTTTCCCGTGTCCCAATAAATCCAGCGAAGGCTCAAGCATTTCTGAAATGTGTTTCAGATCTAGAGTTGGCTGGAGTAATTATGCCAGTTCCAGTTCTGGAACAGGGGCTGGGGTTTTATTCAAATCTCTTCATTGTACCAAAGAAGGAGAATTCCTTCAGACCAGTTCTGGATCTAAAAATATTGAATCGTTATGTAAGGATACCAACATTCAAAATGGTAACTATAAGGACTATCCTGCCTTTTGTTCAGCAAGGGCATTATATGTCCACAATAGATTTACAGGATGCTTATCTGCATATTCCGATTCATCCAGATCACTATCAGTTTCTGAGATTCTCTTTCCTAGACAAGCATTACCAGTTTGTGGCTCTGCCGTTTGGCCTAGCAACAGCGCCAAGAATTTTTACAAAGGTTCTCGGTGCCCTTCTGTCTGTAATCAGAGAACAGGGTATTGTGGTATTTCCTTATTTGGACGATATCTTGGTACTTGCTCAGTCTTCACATTTAGCAGAATCTCATACGAATCGACTTGTGTTGTTTCTTCAAGATCATGGTTGGAGGATCAATTTACCGAAAAGTTCATTGATTCCTCAGACAAGGGTAACCTTTTTAGGTTTCCAGATAGATTCAGTGTCCATGACTCTGTCTCTGACAGACAAGGGATGTCTAAAATTGATTTCAGCTTGTCGAAACCTTCAGTCTCAATCATTCCCTTCGGTAGCCTTATGCATGGAAATTCTAGGTCTTATGACTGCTGCATCGGACGCGATCCCCTTTGCTCGTTTTCACATGCAACCTCTTCAGCTCTGTATGCTGAACCAGTAGTGCAGGGATTACACAAAGATATCTCAATTAATATCTTTAAAACCGATTGTACGACACTCTCTGACGTGGTGGACAGATCACCATCGTTTAGTTCAGGGGGCTTCTTTTGTTCTTCCGACCTGGACTGTGATTTCAACAGATGCAAGTCTGACAGGTTGGGGAGCTGTTTGGGGGTCTCTGACAGCACAAGGGGTTTGGGAATCTCAGGAGGTGAGATTAACAAACAATATTTTGGAACTCCATGCAATTTTCAGAGCTCTTCAGTCATGGCCTCTTCTAAAGAGAGAATCGTTCATTTGTTTTCAGACAGACAATGTCACAACTGTGGCATATATCAATCATCAAGGAGGGACTCACAGTCCTCTGGCTATGAAAGAAGTATCTCGAATACTGGTATGGGCGGAATCCAGCTCCTGTCTAATCTCTGCGGTTCATATCCCAGGTATAGACAATTGGGAAGCGGATTATCTCAGTCGCCAAACGTTACATCCGGGCGAATGGTCTCTTCACCCAGAGGTATTTCTTCAGATTGTTCAAATGTGGGGACTTTCAGAAATAGATCTGATGGCTTCTCATCTAAACAACAAACTTCCCAGGTATCTGTCCAGATCCAGGGATCCTCAGGTGGAAGCAGTGGATGCATTGTCACTTCCTTGGAAGTATCATCCTGCCTATATCTTTCCGCCTCTAGTTCTTCTTCCAAGAGTAATCTCCAAGATTCTGAAGGAATGCTCGTTTGTTCTGCTGGTGGCTCCAGCATGGCCTCACAGGTTTTGGTATGCGGATCTTGTCCGGGTGGCCTCTTGCCAACCATGGACTCTCCCGTTAAGACCAGACCTTCTGTCGCAAGGTCCTTTTTACCATCAGGATCTCAAATCCTTAAATTTAAAGGTATGGAGATTGAACGCTTGATTCTTAGTCAAAGAGGTTTCTCTGACTCTGTGATTAATACTATGTTACAGGCTCGTAAATCTGTATCTAGGAAGATATATTATCGAGTCTGGAAGACTTACATTTCTTGGTGTCTTTCTCATCATTTTTCCTGGCATTCTTTTAGAATTCCGAGAATTTTACAGTTTCTTCAGGATGGTTTGGATAAAGGTTTGTCTGCAAGTTCCTTGAAAGGACAAATCTCTGCTCTTTCTGTTCTTTTTCACAGAAGGATTGCTATTCTTCCTGATATTCATTGTTTTGTACAAGCTTTGGTTCGTATAAAACCTGTTATTAAGTCAATTTCTCCTCCTTGGAGTTTGAATTTGGTTCTGGGGGCTCTTCAAGCTCCTCCGTTTGAACCTATGCATTCACTGGACATTAAATTACTTTCTTGGAAAGTTTTGTTTCTTTTGGCCATCTCTTCTGCTAGAAGAGTTTCTGAATTATCTGCTCTTTCTTGTGAGTCTCCTTTTCTGATTTTTCATCAGGATAAGGCGGTGTTGCGAACTTCTTTTAAATTTTTACCTAAGGTTGTGAATTCTAACAACATTAGTAGAGAAATTGTGGTTCCTTCATTATGTCCTAATCCTAAGAATTCTAAGGAGAGATCATTGCATTCTTTGGATGTAGTTAGAGCTTTGAAATATTATGTTGAAGCTACTAAGAATTTCCGAAAGACTTCTAGTCTATTTGTTATCTTTTCCGGTTCTAGGAAAGGTCAGAAGGCCTCTGCCATTTCTTTGGCATCTTGGTTGAAATCTTTAATTCATCATGCTTATGTCGAGTCGGGTAAAACTCCGCCTCAAAGGATTACAGCTCATTCTACTAGGTCAGTTTCTACTTCCTGGGCGTTTAGGAATGAAGCTTCGGTTGATCAGATTTGCAAAGCAGCAACTTGGTCTTCTTTGCATACTTTTACTAAATTCTACCATTTTGATGTGTTTTCTTCTTCTGAAGCAGTTTTTGGTAGAAAAGTACTTCAGGCAGCTGTTTCAGTTTGATTCTTCTGCTTATAATTTCAGTTTTTTTCATTATAAGATTTAAACTTTATTTTGGGTGTGGATTATTTTCAGCGGAATTGGCTGTCTTTATTTTATCCCTCCCTCTCTAGTGACTCTTGCGTGGAAGATCCACATCTTGGGTAGTCATTATCCCATACGTCACTAGCTGGACTCTTGCTAATTACATGAAAGAAAACATAATTTATGTAAGAACTTACCTGATAAATTCATTTCTTTCATATTAGCAAGAGTCCATGAGGCCCACCCTTTTTGTGGTGGTTATGATTTTTTGTATAAAGCACAATTATTCCAATTCCTTATTTTTTATGCTTTCGCACTTTTGTCTTATCACCCCACTTCTTGGCTATCCGTTAAACTGATTTGTGGGTATGGTGAGGGGTGTATTTATAGGCATTTTGAGGTTTGGGAAACTTTGCCCCTCCTGGTAGGAATGTATATCCCATACGTCACTAGCTCATGGACTCTTGCTAATATGAAAGAAATGAATTTATCAGGTAAGTTCTTACATAAATTATGTTTTTGCATCTTTCTTGAGTAGTTTTAGAATTCTTATACTGACAGTATTTGCAAGCATCCCCTTGCATTGACTCCAATCACCATAATATCAAATGCTCTGTATGATAAGCTGTTTGGAAATTCTGTAAACATAATACTCATTTTTGTAGATTTTGATCAGCATGGAAAGTTTTTAAATTAATGCGTAATATTTAAGTCAGCTTATTTTGCCTCATGTTAATTTTAAGGTCTACTGGCTAGTTAATACAAGAAAGATCAATTATAGCAAACTCATTAGCTTCTAAAACATAAGTTGTAGTAAATAGGTTGTTAGATAAAAATGCTGGATTAATTTTTTCTCTATTGCCCGTGAGTATTAAATGTCACTGCAGTTCTAACAATGTCATTGTTTTTAAATAAACTTTATTTCACGTCATTTAAAACAAAATTAATTTACTGTTCCCATGAAAGAAACAAAACATTTTTGATAATATGAAAATGTCTGGATAGTTATTTATAAAGGCCTCAGTTTAAAACGCTTTTGGTTTACTTCATGTTTCCTTCACAACTCTCCCTTCTCTTTTTGATCTCTCCTCTTTCCCTTTTTTCTCACATATTTGATCCCCTGATGTCTTCTGTGCCCTAAATTCCACAAATTCTATTCTACACTTCTAAGAATTTTATTTTTATTCCCAACTTTCCCACATCGTCTTTGTTTCCCTTCATTTTGTTTCTCTCTTCCTTCAACCATGTGTATTCCCTCCTTTAAACCACACCTTTATTTTCCCTTCTCCTTTGTTATCTGTAATTTCCCCTTTTTCTTCTCCTTTCACTTTGTCCTGCCTGTTCCCACATTCATCTCTGACTTTGGGGCCTAGTTATCAAGCCGTCAACCTCAAATACGCTGGAATTCCGCAGCGTATTTGTGGCGAGGCTGATTCGCCTTAGTTATCAAAGGCTCAAGACCGGCAAAAGTAGAATTTTGTGACGTAAACTTCGATCCGCCGGACTCAGTCCGACACAGATCGATTCTTACGTCACTCCAGATGTTCCGCACACAAGTGCGGCACATTCTCACTACTTTTGCTAGTTATCAAAAAACTAGCAGGTACGCTCGGCACTTTTACGGCCCAGCGTACCTGGTTTTCAAAGCGCCAGCCTGGAGGCGGCGGATCCCATAGGAATCAATGGGAGTCTGACCATAGCGAAAGAACAAGTTCGCTGCTGACGGACATCCCATTGATTTCTATGGGAACTGTCTGCACCTAACACCCTAACATGTACCCCGAGTCTAAACACCGCTAATCTGACTCCCCCTACACCACCGCAACTAAATAAAGTTATTACCCCCTAAACCGCCGCTCCCGGAGCCCACCGCAAGCTACTCTATACATATTAACCCCTAAACCGCCGCTCCCGGAGCCCACCGCAACTATAATAAATGTATTAACCCCTAAACCGCCGCTCCCGGAGCCCACCGCAACTATAATAAATGTATTAACCCCTAAACCGCCGCTCCCTGAACCCGCCGCAACCTATATTAAATGTATTAACCCCTATCCTGCCCCCCCTACACCGTCGCCACCTATAATAAATTTATTAACCCCTAATCTGCCCCCCCCTACACCGTCGCCACCTATAATAAATTTATTAACCCCTATCCTGCCCCCCACTACGCCGCCGCCACTGTAATAAAATTATTAACCCCTAAACCTAACCCTAACCCTAACGCCCCCCTAACTTAAATATTAATTAAATAAATCTAAATAAATTAACTCTTATTAACTAAATTAATCCTATTTAAAACTAAATACTTACCTTTAAAATAAACCCTAATATAGCTACAATATAAATAAGAATTATATTGTAGCTATCTTAGGATTTATATTTATTTGACAGGTAACTTTCAATTTATTTTAACCATGTACAATAACTATTAAATAGTTATTAACTATTTAATAGCTTACCTAGCTAAAATAAAGAGAAATGTACCTGTGAAATAAATCCTAACCTAAGTTACAATTACACCTAACACTACACTATACTTTAATAAATTATTCCTATTTAAAAATAAATACTTACCTTTAAAATAAACCCTAAGATAGCTACAATATAATTAATAATTATATTATAGCTATCTTAGGATTTATATTTATTTTACAGGTAACTTTGTATTTATTTTAGCTAGTTAGAATAGTTATTAAATAGTTATTAACTATTTAATAACTACCTAGCAAAAAGAAATACAAAATTACCTGTAAAATAAATCCTAACCTAAGTTACAATTAAACCTAACACTACACTATCATTAAATTAATTAAATAAACTACCTACAAATAACTACAATTAAATACAATTACATAAACTAACTAAAGTACAAAAAATAAAAAAAGCTAAGTTACAAAAAATAAAAAAATAAGTTACAAACATGTTAAAAATATTACAACAATTTTAAGCTACTTACACCTAATCTAAGCCCCCTAATAAAATAACAAACCTCCCAAAATAAGAAAAATCCCTACCCTATTCTAAATTAAATAAATTTCAAAGCTCTTTTACCTTACCAGCCCTTAAAAGGGCCATTTGTGGGGGCATGCCCCAAAAAGTTCAGCTCTTTTGCCTGTAAAAGAAAAATACAACCCCCCCCCAACATTAAAACCCACCACCCACATACCCCTAATCTAACCCAAACCCCCCTTACAAAAACCTAACACTAATCCCCTGAAGATCATCCTACCTTGAGTCGTCTTCACTCAGCCGAGCCACCGATGGAACTGAAGAGGACATCCGGAGCGGAAGAAGTTAATCCTCCAAGCGGCGCTGAAGAAATCTTCCATCCGATGAAGTCATCATCCAGGTGGCGCTGAAGAGGTCTTCTATCCGGGCGAAGTCATCTTCCAAGCCGGGTCTTGAATCTTCCTTCCGCCGACGCGGAACCACCTTCTTCACCGACGGACTACGACGAATGACGGCTCCTTTAAGGGACGTCATCCAAGATGGCGTCCCCTCAATTCCGATTGGCTGATAGGATTCTATCAGCCAATCGGAATTAAGGTAGGAAAAATCTGATTGGCTGATGGAATCAGCCAATCAGATTGAGCTCGCATTCTATTGGCTGTTCCGATCAGCCAATAGAATGCGAGCTCAATCTGATTGGCTGATTGGATCAGCCAATCGGATTGAACTTGAATCTGATTGGCTGATTCCAACAGCCAATCAGATTTTCCTACCTTAATTCCGATTGGCTGATAGAATCCTATCAGCCAATCGGAATTGAGGGGACGCCATCTTGGATGACGTCCCTTAAAGGAGCCGTCATTCGTCGTAGTCCGTCAGTGAAGAAGGTGGTTCCGCGTCGGCGGAAGGAAGATTCAAGACCCGGCTTGGAAGATGACTTCTTTAGGATAGAGGTAAGAATCAGCGCTTATTTCTACCAGCCAAGTACAAAAATGGTCCCTCTCACAGAGACCAAGGGATATTTTGAATGTAGGGAGAGACAGTACTGGCGCTAACAGCTAGGTAGTGATTAAACAAATAAAGTGAGTAATTCTCAAAGTGAGTATATCCAAATAGGAAAGGTAACAATAGTCTATTACTACTAGATTTATTCACAAGCAAAGCCAAAAGAGACAATGGTTAAAAACTTAAATGTTTATTGTATAAAGGAAGAGATAAATAAGCCTAAATAGGAGAGCACAAGTAGTATCTAGTGTATAGTGGATAAATTTAAATGACCTAGCTCTAAAGATGAGCTCGAACAAGCAAATTACAATAGGTAAGTATATCAAAACTATCCTATACACTAGTCCCTAGTTAATCCTAAATAGGGACAGTAATAACAAGATATCAATAGTAGTCACAAAGCTACACTTAAGCTATGAATGATAAAAATACATAAAAAATAATAATACAAATCAAAATATTAACAGACTGGACGTCCAGTTATAATGATAAAACAGGCACAATAGTGATAAAATAGGCACATTAGTAAAATATGCAGATATTAAAACTAATTGGACAAGTACTAGCTGCCCAATGGTAACAAAGTCTATTTATACAGACAGGGAGTGAAGTACGAATGACCGGTCAAAAATACAAGTGGTAATGGACGATCAAGTAAGGATTACTGCAAAAAGTGAACAGTTCACTCTCATATGCTGTTGATCTTGCTCAGGCGAGTATTGGATCACACTAGCATATGAGAGGGGTACCTGAGGTGGCCGGCGTTATATCCGTTGATAGGGGTGGCTGCCAGGAGCCGTGCACTCTTAGCAATACTCGAGTGCTGTGGGAAATCCCCTTGTAGGATCTTAGTTTTCTGGGTCTTTTTCTCCTATCGCAAGTCGCTTGCTTTTCCGCTGTCCTCTATGAAGGCGAGTGCGGTGCAGGCTGCTGGGGCTGTTCCGGTTTCCTTGGCCACAACAAAGTGACGTATCCGCTTACGTGTATGAGGTTTGCGTGCGGTCGTCAACAGCTGGGCTCAGGTTTGGACTATAGCCAAAAAAGTTCCGATTCAGGTGCAGGGCTTACCAAACGTGTTTAGATTCACGCTTGGAGTAATAAAGTTCTTTTTCCTTTGGTAGTAAAGCAGTGGGCCAACTTCAACGCGTTTCCCCCCTTCCTTGGGGCTTTTTCAAGAAGTATTGAATGTTTGTCTTAGGTGTTATTAAATACCCCTCCTCTTGTTTGTGATTGGAGGATCTTAATACAGGGGTGTGGATTTCTCCAGAGTGCTTTCTTACGATGGTGCCGGTATAATTATCATTTTTCAAAATGCACAATAATAGTCCTTTATTTCAGAATGCAACACAGAAGGGTATTCTGCACATATAACAGTGTAAATATGCCTCAAACTGACTATGATCACACCTATGGGTAATAAATGAACAACAGACTAATAAACAGTGGATTCCTATTGCCAAAGGTGCTTTTTCTCTTTTTATTTATATATAGCTTGCAGAGTGTGAACCTCTAAAGACGTATGGCAATATATATGAATTATATAAAACATATAATTAAGAATTACAATACTTGTTAGAAAGTGTGAGAAATTTCCAAACTTATAGCATATATTAGTATGCTCAAACATTCACCCTATCAATCGAACATGAATGGTGTTAAATCTAATTCTGAGTTTAGCCCTAAGGGGTGTAGGGTCTTCATGTTGTATATTAGTTCTGCCTCTTTTTTAAGTAGCTTTGTCTCGTAATTACCACCTCTCCAATCAGGTTTCACTTTCATTATACCCCAAAAGGAAAGGTCTTTAATTCTGTTATTGTGTACATCTCTAAAATGCTTATATAGATGTGTATCCATTTTTCCTTTTTCTATTATGCAAAGATGTTCTCTTATTCGTTCCCTTAGTGTTCTTGAGGTCTCCCCCAAGTATTGTTTTTTACAGCTACATTGTAGTAAATAGATTATGCCCTTATCGGTACAGCGTATGGTGTCTCTAATAGGGAATATCTCACCAGTTTGTGTTGACTCATATTCTTTAATTTTGCTGCTATAATTGCAAGATCTACAGCAATGGCATGGGAAAAAACCATATAGTGGGTTACCTGATAGGTCCTGTTCTTTTAAATTGTGTTTTGTTTTGAATTCACTTGGTGCCAGCATAGTTTTTAAATTTCTAGCTTTTTTGTAGATGAATTTAGGATTTTTTGAAATTTTATCTCCTATAATGGGATCTTCTCTGACGTGATGCCAATGTTTTCTAATAATTTTCTCTATTCTTTTATGTTCTCCATTATATTGTGTTATAAAGGGGACTATTATCTCATCAGTATCTCTTGTTTCTTTTGTAGTCTTGTTTTTATATTTTAATAGCTGCTGTCTATCAGTAAGCCTGATTTCCTCAAGATTGTCTTCTATTAATTTATCTTCATATCCTTTTTCACCAAATTTTAGACTCAAAATTTTTGCTTGTTCCTCGTAGTCTATTACACTGGAACAGTTCTTTCTTATTCGTAGGAACTGCGCTCTGGGGATATTGTTTTTCCATTTTGACAAATGGCAACTATCTGCGTGTATAAAGTTGTTTGAATCAACTTTCTTAAAAAAGGTTTTTGTAATGAATTTATCTGTTTCCAGTATAATGTCGAGATCGAGAAAGGAAATTTTTTCTTTGCTTAGTTCATAAGTGAAAGAGAGTCCTTTATCATTAGTATTCATAGCAGTGAAAAATTCAATTAGTGAGGTATTATTTCCCTTCCAAATTATTAAAATATCGTCTATGTACCTTTTGTAAGACACCAGGTTTTGCGCCAAGCCACTAGAACTCAGAAATTCGGTTTCCCAATCTCCCATAAAAAGGTTTGCGTAGCTTGGCGCAAACCTGGTGCCCATGGCTGTCCCTTTTATTTGTAGGTACATTTTCTGGTTAAAGGAGAATATATTATTCTCCAATATAAACCTTATACTGTCAAGTATAAATTCTCTTTGTTCTTTGTCTATTGTATTGTCTTTTAGAAGAAATTTAGAGACTGCCTTAATACCTAATTCGTGTGAGATATTCGTATAGAGAGATGTCACATCACATGTTGCCATTATTATCTCTCCTTCTACTTTCAGATTATCCAGTAGTTGTAAAACTTGTGTTGAGTCTCTCAAGAAGGAAGGTAGTTGTCTTACATATTTTTGGAGAAATTTATCAATATACTGTGACAGATTTGCAGTTAATGACTGTATGCCAGATATAATTGGGCGGCCTGGGGGATTTTCTAAATTTTTGTGTATTTTAGGCAAGAAATAAAATATTGGTATTTTTGGAAATACTGGATATAGAAAATTGTATTCTTTTAAATTTAGAATGCCCTTTGTCTTAGCTTTATCTAGGTGCATCTTTAAAATGATTTGATCAGCTCTTGTGGGGTCCCTCTTAAGTTCCCTATATGTTGAATTGTCATTTAATAATCTTTCTGCCTCTTTTATGTAGTACTCTTTATCCATTATCACAATTCCCCCCCCTTTGTCCGCTGGTTTGATGATTATATCTTTATTCTTTTTTAACTTTTGAAGAGTGGCATTTTCTGATTTTGTCAAATTTAGTGGAAGTTTCTTGTTTAAATTACATTTTTCAAGATCCTTCTGGACTAGTTTTTCAAAGATTTCAACATTTTTACCTTTATCATGTACCGGATAAAATCTAGATTTTGGTTTTAGTTCTGTGTGTATAAATTTCGTTGTAGTTATTGTTGGTAGTTTAGTGTTAAATTCTAAAGGATGTTTCAGAAAATGTCTTTTTAGCGTTAATTTTCTTACAAAACTCAGAATTAGATTTAACACCATTCATGTTCGATTGATAGGGTGAATGTTTGAACATACTAATATATGCTATAAGTTTGGAAATTTCTCACACTTTCTAACAAGTATTGTAATTCTTAATTATATGTTTTATATAATTCATATATATTGCCATACGTCTTTAGAGGTTCACACTCTGCAAGCTATATATAAATAAAAAGAGAAAAAGCACCTTTGGCAATAGGAATCCACTGTTTATTAGTCTGTTGTTCATTTATTACCCATAGGTGTGATCATAGTCAGTTTGAGGCATATTTACACTGTTATATGTGCAGAATACCCTTCTGTGTTGCATTCTGAAATAAAGGACTATTATTGTGCATTTTGAAAAATGATAATTATACCGGCACCATCGTAAGAAAGCACTCTGGAGAAATCCACACCCCTGTATTAAGATCCTCCAATCACAAACAAGAGGAGGGGTATTTAATAACACCTAAGACAAACATTCAATACTTCTTGAAAAAGCCCCAAGGAAGGGGGGGAAACGCGTTGAAGTTGGCCCACTGCTTTACTACCAAAGGAAAAAGAACTTTATTACTCCAAGCGTGAATCTAAACACGTTTGGTAAGCCCTGCACCTGAATCGGAACTTTTTTGGCTATAGTCGGACAAAGGGGGGGGAATTGTGATAATGGATAAAGAGTACTACATAAAAGAGGCAGAAAGATTATTAAATGACAATTCAACATATAGGGAACTTAAGAGGGACCCCACAAGAGCTGATCAAATCATTTTAAAGATGCACCTAGATAAAGCTAAGACAAAGGGCATTCTAAATTTAAAAGAATACAATTTTCTATATCCAGTATTTCCAAAAATACCAATATTTTATTTCTTGCCTAAAATACACAAAAATTTAGAAAATCCCCCAGGCCGCCCAATTATATCTGGCATACAGTCATTAACTGCAAATCTGTCACAGTATATTGATAAATTTCTCCAAAAATATGTAAGACAACTACCTTCCTTCTTGAGAGACTCAACACAAGTTTTACAACTACTGGATAATCTGAAAGTAGAAGGAGAGATAATAATGGCAACATGTGATGTGACATCTCTCTATACGAATATCTCACACGAATTAGGTATTAAGGCAGTCTCTAAATTTCTTCTAAAAGACAATACAATAGACAAAGAACAAAGAGAATTTATACTTGACAGTATAAGGTTTATATTGGAGAATAATATATTCTCCTTTAACCAGAAAATGTACCTACAAATAAAAGGGACAGCCATGGGCACCAGGTTTGCGCCAAGCTACGCAAACCTTTTTATGGGAGATTGGGAAACCGAATTTCTGAGTTCTAGTGGCTTGGCGCAAAACCTGGTGTCTTACAAAAGGTACATAGACGATATTTTAATAATTTGGAAGGGAAATAATACCTCACTAATTGAATTTTTCACTGCTATGAATACTAATGATAAAGGACTCTCTTTCACTTATGAACTAAGCAAAGAAAAAATTTCCTTTCTCGATCTCGACATTATACTGGAAACAGATAAATTCATTACAAAAACCTTTTTTAAGAAAGTTGATTCAAACAACTTTATACACGCAGATAGTTGCCATTTGTCAAAATGGAAAAACAATATCCCCAGAGCGCAGTTCCTACGAATAAGAAAGAACTGTTCCAGTGTAATAGACTACGAGGAACAAGCAAAAATTTTGAGTCTAAAATTTGGTGAAAAAGGATATGAAGATAAATTAATAGAAGACAATCTTGAGGAAATCAGGCTTACTGATAGACAGCAGCTATTAAAATATAAAAACAAGACTACAAAAGAAACAAGAGATACTGATAAGATAATAGTCCCCTTTATAACACAATATAATGGAGAACATAAAAGAATAGAGAAAATTATTAGAAAACATTGGCATCACGTCAGAGAAGATCCCATTATAGGAGATAAAATTTCAAAAAATCCTAAATTCATCTACAAAAAAGCTAGAAATTTAAAAACTATGCTGGCACCAAGTGAATTCAAAACAAAACACAATTTAAAAGAACAGGACCTATCAGGTAACCCACTATATGGTTTTTTCCCATGCCATTGCTGTAGATCTTGCAATTATAGCAGCAAAATTAAAGAATATGAGTCAACACAAACTGGTGAGATATTCCCTATTAGAGACACCATACGCTGTACCGATAAGGGCATAATCTATTTACTACAATGTAGCTGTAAAAAACAATACTTGGGGGAGACCTCAAGAACACTAAGGGAACGAATAAGAGAACATCTTTGCATAATAGAAAAAGGAAAAATGGATACACATCTATATAAGCATTTTAGAGATGTACACAATAACAGAATTAAAGACCTTTCCTTTTGGGGTATAATGAAAGTGAAACCTGATTGGAGAGGTGGTAATTACGAGACAAAGCTACTTAAAAAAGAGGCAGAACTAATATACAACATGAAGACCCTACACCCCTTAGGGCTAAACTCAGAATTAGATTTAACACCATTCATGTTCGATTGATAGGGTGAATGTTTGAGCATACTAATATATGCTATAAGTTTGGAAATTTCTCACACTTTCTAACAAGTATTGTAATTCTTAATTATATGTTTTATATAATTCATATATATTGCCATACGTCTTTAGAGGTTCACACTCTGCAAGCTATATATAAATAAAAAGAGAAAAAGCACCTTTGGCAATAGGAATCCACTGTTTATTAGTCTGTTGTTCATTTATTACCCATAGGTGTGATCATAGTCAGTTTGAGGCATATTTACACTGTTATATGTGCAGAATACCCTTCTGTGTTGCATTCTGAAATAAAGGACTATTATTGTGCATTTTGAAAAATGATAATTATACCGGCACCATCGTAAGAAAGCACTCTGGAGAAATCCACACCCCTGTATTAAGATCCTCCAATCACAAACAAGAGGAGGGGTATTTAATAACACCTAAGACAAACATTCAATACTTCTTGAAAAAGCCCCAAGGAAGGGGGGAAACGCGTTGAAGTTGGCCCACTGCTTTACTACCAAAGGAAAAAGAACTTTATTACTCCAAGCGTGAATCTAAACACGTTTGGTAAGCCCTGCACCTGAATCGGAACTTTTTTGGCTATAGTCCAAACCTGAGCCCAGCTGTTGACGACCGCACGCAAACCTCATACACGTAAGCGGATACGTCACTTTGTTGTGGCCAAGGAAACCGGAACAGCCCCAGCAGCCTGCACCGCACTCGCCTTCATAGAGGACAGCGGAAAAGCAAGCGACTTGCGATAGGAGAAAAAGACCCAGAAAACTAAGATCCTACAAGGGGATTTCCCACAGCACTCGAGTATTGCTAAGAGTGCACGGCTCCTGGCAGCCACCCCTATCAACGGATATAACGCCGGCCACCTCAGGTACCCCTCTCATATGCTAGTGTGATCCAATACTCGCCTGAGCAAGATCAACAGCATATGAGAGTGAACTGTTCACTTTTTGCAGTAATCCTTACTTGATCGTCCATTACCACTTGTATTTTTGACCGGTCATTCGTACTTCACTCCCTGTCTGTATAAATAGACTTTGTTACCATTGGGCAGCTAGTACTTGTCCAATTAGTTTTAATATCTGCATATTTTACTAATGTGCCTATTTTATCACTATTGTGCCTGTTTTATCATTATAACTGGACGTCCAGTCTGTTAATATTTTGATTTGTATTATTATTTTTTATGTATTTTTATCATTCATAGCTTAAGTGTAGCTTTGTGACTACTATTGATATCTTGTTATTACTGTCCCTATTTAGGATTAACTAGGGACTAGTGTATAGGATAGTTTTGATATACTTACCTATTGTAATTTGCTTGTTCGAGCTCATCTTTAGAGCTAGGTCATTTAAATTTATCCACTATACACTAGATACTACTTGTGCTCTCCTATTTAGGCTTATTTATCTCTTCCTTTATACAATAAACATTTAAGTTTTTAACCATTGTCTCTTTTGGCTTTGCTTGTGAATAAATCTAGTAGTAATAGACTATTGTTACCTTTCCTATTTGGATATACTCACTTTGAGAATTACTCACTTTATTTGTTTAATCACTACCTAGCTGTTAGCGCCAGTACTGTCTCTCCCTACATTGGAAGATGACTTCGCCCGGATAGAAGACATCTTCAGCGCCTCTTGGAAGATGACATCGGCCGGATCAAAGACTTCTTCAGCGCCGCCTGGATGATGACTTCATCGGATGGAAGATTTCTTCAGCGCCGCTTGGAGGATTAACTTCTTCCGCTCCGGATGTCCTCTTCAGTTCCATCGGTGGCTCGGCTGAGTGAAGACGACTCAAGGTAGGATGATCTTCAGGGGATTAGTGCTAGGTTTTTGTAAGGGGGGTTTGGGTTAGATTAGGGGTATGTGGGTGGTGGGTTTTAATGTTGGGGGGGGGTTGTATTTTTCTTTTACAGGCAAAAGAGCTGAACTTTGGGGCATGCCCCCATAAATGGCCCTTTTAAGGGCTGGTAAGGTAAAAGAGCTTTGAAATTTATTTAATTTAGAATAGGGTAGGGATTTTTCTTATTTTGGGGGGTTTGTTATTTTATTAGGGGGCTTAGATTAGGTGTAAGTAGCTTAAAATTGTTGTAATATTTTTAACATGTTTGTAACTTATTTTTTTATTTTTTGTAACTTAGCTTTTTTTATTTTTTGTACTTTAGTTAGTTTATGTAATTGTATTTAATTGTAGTTATTTGTAGGTAGTTTATTTAGTTAATTTAATGATAGTGTAGTATTAGGTTTAATTGTAACTTAGGTTAGGATTTATTTTACAGGTAATTTTGTATTTATTTTAGCTAGGTAGTTATTAAATAGTTAATAACTATTTAATAACTATTCTAACTAGCTAAAATAAATACAAAGTTACCTGTAAAATAAATATAAATCCTAAGATAGCTAGAATATAATTATTATTTATATTGTAGCTATATTAGGGTTTATTTTAAAGGTAAGTATTTAGTTTTAAATAGGATTCATTTAGTTAATAAGAGTTAATTTATTTAGATTTATTTAATTAATATTTAAGTTAGAGGGGCGTTAGGGTTAGACTTAGGTTTAGGGGTTAATAATTTTATTACAGTGGCGGCGGCGTAGTTGGGGGCAGGATAGGGGTTAATAAATTTATTATAGGTGGCGACGGTGTAGGGGTGGCAGGATAGGGGTTAATAGGTTTAATATAGGTTGCGGCGGGTTCATGGAGCGGCGGTTTAGGGGTTAAACTATTTATTTAGTTGCGGAGAGGTGCGGGATCAGCAGGATAGGGGTTAATAATTTTATAATAGAGGGCGACGGTGTAGGGGGGGCAGGATAGGGGTTACTAGGTATACTGTAGGTGGCAGCGGTGTCCGGGAGCGGCGGTTTAGGGGTTAATACATTTATATGAGTTGCGGCAGGGTCTAGGAGCGGCGGTTTAGGAGTTAGTAACTTTATTTAGTTGCGGGGGGCTCCGGGGGCGCCGGTATAGGGGTAGAACAGTGCAGTTTAGTGTGAGTGCTTAGTGACAGGCTAGCAATAAAGCTGGGAAAAAGCCGAAGGGCAGCGAGATCGGATGAGTGATAACTGTCACAGTCCGCTGCTCATCGCCCCACGGCTTTTTGACAGCTTTATTTGATAACTTAGGCGAACGTATTCAAGGTCCGCGGCGGCGAAGGTAGGCGAGCTTAGGCGGGCGTATTGGGCCGGCGAAGCCAGAAAAGTAGACGGCTTGATAACTACCCCCCTTTGCCTTCTGTATTTGGAATTTTAAAATCAATTATTAATATTTGTATTATTAGTAGTAGTCATTTGTTATTCTTTTAAGGTATGCCACTACTCACCAACAGAGTTATGTTAGTTGTCCTTATCAGACAGTGAAAAATCTTTGCCCAAACATTTATTTCATTCTTTCAAAACTAACTTTTTGTTAAAAAATAAATAAAAATGAAATTTTTACCTAATATGATATATTTTACTTTAGGGACACTGAACCCAATTTTTTTTCTTTTGTGATTCAGATAGATCATGCAATTTTAAGCATCTTTCTAATTTACTCCTATTATCAATGTTTCTTCGTTCTCTTGCTATCTTTATTGGAAAAAGAAGGCATCTGAGCTTTTTTCTTGGTTTAGCACTCTGGACAGCAGTTTTTGATTGGTGGATGAATTTATCCACCAATCAGCAAGGACAACCTAGGTTGTTCACCAAAAATGGGCCGGCATCTAAACTTACATTCTTGCATTTCAAATAAAGATACCAAGAGAATAAAGACAATTTGATAATAGGAGTAAATTAGAAAGTTGCTTAAAATTTCATGCTCTATCTGAATAACAAAAGAAAAAATTTGGGTTCTGTGATGAGAGCAGGATGTGATGTCACTAGTTTGGGGGCGGGGCTGAGGTCCGGTAGTCTGTGTCGCAGTTAATTAGTACAATCAACCTGGCCAGATGTGTATTGCTATGTTCTGTAATAAAATAGAGTTGTACCATCATTGCTGTGTCCTGCATATGTCCTGCATCTCATGACATGGTGTCAGAAGTTCTGGACTGCGCTTCTGTTCCTGATCGATTGCAATGTCAAAGTTTACCCCACCTGAGCCTTTTGACTTCTCTCAGCCTGCAGCTTGGCCCACATGGCGTCAGCGGTTTCAGCGCTTCAGGATTGCTTCCAAACTGAACAAGGAGAGTGGTGACGTACAAGTTAATTCTCTTTTATACTCTATGGGGAAAGATGTGGAGCCAGTGTTCAATGCTTTTACTTTCCAAGAAGGGGAAGAATTTAACTTTGATATAGTTATGGATAAACTCAGTGCCCACTTTGTGCCCAAAAGAAATGTGATTCATGAGAGAGCTTGTTTTCACAAACGTAATCAGCGTGTGGGAGAATCTGTGGAGTCATTTGTGCTCAGCCTGTATGAACTAGCTGAATTCTGTGAGTTTGGTGTTGCTAAAGAAGAGCAAATCAGAGACAGAATAGTTATTGGAATTGCAGATGCTGAAGTCTCACTGAAGCTACAGTTAGAGCCTGATTTAACGTTAGATGGGGCTATTAGGATGGCCCGCCAGAGTGAACTGGTGAAAAAGCAAAGTGCTGATCTGAGGTCTGAGAGTATTGTGGATGAAGTGCAACAGTCTAGGAAAACTGCTAGTGAAAGGCACAGTGTGAGCGGTAGATCTAAAGTACTGGAAAGGCCTAGAAGTGGATGGGCGCAACATGCCCGATGCACACGGTGCTACCGGGCTCATGATCAGAGTGCTATATGCCCGGCCAGAGATAAAAGATGCAGAAAATGTAACAGAATAGGCCATTTTGAAGTGGTGTGTAAAACTGAATACATTAAGGAGATGCAGGTGGACAGTGACCAGGAGGGTCAGGAAGTGTCTTTTGTGGGGTCCGTTGTGGAACGGACAAGCTCAGAGGAAGATTGGAAAGTTACTTTTACTGTAATGGAAGCCAAAGTTGATTTTAAGATTGACACAGGAGCAGATATCACTGTAATGTCTTTTGCTGAATTTATGAAACTGCCTCGACAGCCCCAGCTGGCGAAGGTTACTACAAATGTCCATAGTCCTGGTGGCCGCATTGATTGTGTGGGGAAATTTCTTGCCAGCTGTGAGTACAAGCAAAGGAAGTTCACCATGTGGGTGCATGTGATCCGAGGTCAGTGTGCTAACAATTTATTGAGTAGAAAAGCAGCCTGTGACTTGGGCCTCGTGGCCAGAGTGAATGAGATTTCCGAAGATATGTTTGGCGAGTTGGGCCTACTGAACTGCAAACCTGTCCGTATAGCACTTAAAAGTGACGCAGTCCCATACAGTATTTCTACTCCCCGTAGAATTCCGTTCCCGCTCATGCCCCAAGTGGAGAAAGAGCTTATGCGCATGAAGTCTATGGGGGTTATTGAAGAGGTTGTTGAAGCGACTGATTGGTGTGCCCCCATTGTTCCAGTTGCAAACAAAAACGGAAAGGTGCGCATCTGTGTGGACCTGAAAAGGTTGAATGAGCCGGTGAAGAGAGAGATTTTGCTGCCGACATTAGAAGATATAGCTCCAAAGTTGGCTGGGGCTAAGTTATTTTCCACATTAGATGCTTCTAGCGGCTTTTGGCAGATCCCCCTGGATCCAAAGTGCCACAAACTGACTACCTTTATCACACCGGTAGGTCGGTTCTGCTTCTGCAGACTCCCCTTTGGGATATCCTCCGCTCCTGAAATCTTTCAAAGGGAAATGAGTTCTCTCCTGAGTAACCACGTGGGCACGGCAGTCATCATGGACGACATTCTAGTGTATGGGTCTACGGTGGAGGAGCATGATCAGCGTTTAAGTTGTGTACTACAGACTATCAAAGAGTCTGGGCTGAAGCTGAATAAAGAAAAATGTAATTTCAGGAAAACTGAATTATGTTACTTTGGGCATATCATCAATGGGGATGGCATCAAGCCAGACCCCGAGAAAATTTGTGCTATTGAACAGATGAAAAGTCCTTCTGATGTACATGAGATGAGACAGATATTGGGCCTTGTAAATTAAGTGGGCAAATTTCTTCCAGATTTATCTACAGTTTTACACCCTATCACAGAGTTGCTTAAGAAAGACGTTGCCTGGGTCTGGGGACCTTCACAAGAAAAGCTTTCCTGCATGCCAAGTCCCTGCTGGGGTCTGCCCCAGTGCTGGGGTTCTACGACCCTTCAAAAAAGACTGTGGTTAGTGCCGATGCAAGCAGTTATGGGTTGGGGGCTGCACTCCTGCAGCTGAATGAAAATAAACTACAGCCCATCGCCTACTGTTCCCGCACACTGACAGCTGCGGAGTCAAAATACGCTCAAATTGAGAAAGAGTGCCTGGCTGCAGTTTGGGCCTGTGAGGGCTTCCAGCGTTATCTAGTGGGTTTGGAGAAATTTAGTCTGGAAACTGACCACAAACCGCTAGTCCCTCTAATCAACTCCTATGACATTGACAAAACACCCTTGAGATGCCAGAGACTTTTAATGAGACTGCTCAGGTTCAATGTTCAGGCAGTGCATGAGCCGGGAAACAACTGGTTGTGGCGAATACACTATCCAGGCTCCCGCTGGCTGCTGCTGAAGAATCCTCCACAGAATCTGAGGTGAAAGTGTATGTTGATTCAGTTCTGGCCTCTAAGTCCATTTCTTCAAGGAAACTGGAGGAAATAAAGAGAGAGACATATTTGGACACAGATCTGCAAGAGGTTATAAGGTACATAAAAGAAGGCTGGCCCGAGAGCCGGGCAGCCTGGATGTCTTTAAGTGCTTACCAGCCAGAGAGGTCGTAGCTCACGGAGCTGGAGGGGTTGGTGCTGTTCCAAGACTGCATTGTAATTCCTGTCAGCATGAGGAAGGAGATGTTAAACAGGATTCACGATGGCCACTTAGGCATTACAAAGTGCAGAGAAAGGGCAGCTACAGCTGTGTGGTGGCCTGGGATCAGCTCCGACATTGCGAGTCACGTGTCTAAATGTGCCTTTTGCCGGGAACACCGGCCTACTCAGAGAAGGGAGCCCTTGATTTCTACTCCGCTGCCTGCGGGCCGTGGCAGAAAATAGCTGCTGATTTGTGTGAACTGCATGGGGAAAAGTTCCTTGTTGTGATCGACTACTATTCCAGGTATTTGGAGATTGCACCCCTGAATGATATCACAAGTCAGGCCGCTATCATTCGCCTGAAGAGCTTGTTCGCCCGCTGGGGCATTCCAATGGAGCTAGTGAGTGATAATGGTATGCAGTTCGCTTCTACAGAGTTCAGTGCTTTCAGCAGGGAGTATGATTTTGTACATTCCACGTCAAGTCCACATTATCTGCAGGCCAATGGAATGGCTGAAAGGGCAGTTCAAACAACAAAATTCATTCTAAAGCAGTCTGAGCCGTACCTAGCCCTCTTGTCATACAGGGCGACGCCCATTCAAGCCACCGGGTTAAGCCCGGCACAGCTGATGCTAGGACGCCAGATTCGCACCACTTTACCCTCAGTGGGTGTCTTCAAGCTGCCTGGCCCTGTTCCTCGGGACGAAGTCCTTAGGAGGGATGAAGAGGCCAAAAAGGGTTATCGTTTCTTCTATGACAGGAGACATTCTGTCAGGCCCTTACAGGAACTGAAAGCGGGCCAAAGTGTCAGAATTAAACTGGATGATGAGAAGAAATGGAAGACGCCTGCTACGGTAGTTGGCCGCTCTCCAGAACCAAGGTCTTATACAGTCCTTACGGAGGGAGGGACGGTTACACGCCGTAACCAAAAACATCTTCAGTCTGTACCTGAGAGTCTGGAACTGGATGCCTCAGTACCACCGCCGGTGGGATCCCCTGTTCTAAGAGAGGTGCCTTCCCCTCAGCAAGACCACAACGGGGATATATCTTTGCCTCCAGCGGACTCTTGTTCACCATCTTCTGTATCAGAGGACAGTTCATGCAAAGTTACATCAAGCGGAAGAGTGGTGAAACTTCCGGCCCAATATAGGGACTGACTTTAGCTAGAACAGTGACCGGAAGTATGGGCAGAATAATCCCATGGTCACTGTGGACTAGGGTAGTCTACCCCGATGTCCAAGTCAGGATGTAATTTATGTGTTAATATTTTCTGAACCTATTTGTTTATATATTGTTCAAAAAAATGTTGTTGTATACTCTGTTCGTATACCTTGTTATTTGTTATATTCAAATGTATGCTTCGCCTTTGAAAAAGGGGAAGATGTGATGAGAGCAGGATGTGATGTCACTAGTTTGGGGGCGGGGCTGAGGTCCGGTAGTCTGTGTCGCAGTTAGTTAGTACAATCAACCGGACCAGATGTGTATTGCTATGCTCTGTAATAAAATAGAGTTGTACCATCATTGCTGTGTCCTGCATATGTCCTGCATCTCATGACAGGTTCAGTGTCCCTTTAATTTCCCTTGCCCTTATTATTGGACATTATTGACAATATTATAGACCATTACTTTAATTTCCCTTGCCCTAATTATTGGACATTATTGACCATATTATAGATCATTGTAATGATATCAGGCATTAGTGTTTTGCCTCTTCTGCTTTGTTAAACATTATGGGCTGGATTACAAGTGGAGCGCTAATTTAATATAAATAACCAGCCATTACAAGTGACTGGTTAATGCTACCACTAGCTTTCCAAAAATTAACCAGATATCAGACCTAATTAATTTTTAAAATGTCCTCCAATTGCCCCCAAATTTAAGTGTAGTGTTTGGTTTTATAAATAAAAATAAGGCTTTTTTTTTTATTACTGCACAAAGCAGTTTTTAGGGCTTAAACTTAGCGAGGGGATGTTAGAAAAAAACTGCACTGAAATGTGCCTTTACATAGCAGTCTATGGGGACTGTGTGTTCCCTGTAAATATATATATGTATATGCTTATATACACATATAAACACATAAATATCTATGTATATATTAATATACAGTATAGTAACATTTTGCTGCCCATAGCTGCGCAACTTACTCCGTTCTCTGAGCTAGGTTCTCTGCCATTTCTCACGTCATGAGAACGAGGCTCCTATTGAAGCCAATGAAAGTGCATAAGCGATATTTTATGCGCCACTCATAATCTGGCCCTATACCGTTACACTAGCACATTAAAACAAGGTTTACACCGTCAGATTTGAACAATATAACATTTTAAAATGATGGTTTAATATCTTGGAATAAAGTTATATTTGAAAGGACAATACATGACATTTGAAAGGTGGTTTGGCTTTTTTCCCCTAGGAAAAATATCACCTTGGTTGGCAGAAAGAGATTTGACATGTGTTATTTCACATTATGGTCCAATCAAAAGTAATTAATATCTTCAATTAAAAAGCAACGAAAGAACTAAATTACATTTAGAGTTTTGACGTTTTTAATTAGCTGCTCAGAAGCACTGTTACTCTAATGACATAGCTCTCACTAACTGCAGAAAAACTTGTTTGGAAAAGAGAGAAAAGCTTGGGATTCAAAATGAATGATGTTTGGATAGATCTACTATATTTTTGATAAGTGACCTTGCCTTACATTAATTTAAAGGTTGATTTCCTTACATGGAAGATTTGTACAGCCAGGTTCTATAATAATTATAATTAGGTGTACCAGTTGCAAAAAAGGTCCAGGAGACATATGTAGATGGATGTTAATTAAAAAAGACATTATTATTCAAATCAATATATAAATACTATAAAATAAATTGTAAGCAATTTTTTTATAGACTGTGGTTTTATTTGGTTTTGAGATGAAACAGTCTGTAAAAAGCATTGTAAAAGCCTCATTGGTGGAATAAGAATCTAAAAGTGTATGATATCAATAGGAAAGGGAAGTGTTAGAAGATATATAAACTAAGTGGATGGAGTTTGGTTTTCATTGTATTTTAAGCTCCCTGTTTTAAAAGTTGGCTTATGAGAAGCATCATATTTCACAAACATTGAAGAACTGTTTAGAATAAAATCCTTTTTTTCATTCAAAATCCATCCACATTTTGTTAAGGCTAGAAAGAAAATTCCCCTGACAAACCAATTTCCTGGCGAGTAATCTTCTTATGCAAGCATCAGGTGGAAGGACAGAAAGGAAATCACTCAACAAAATACAATAACACCTAGTGGCAGGCTATGGCAACAAAGATACAGGAATAGGGTTCATGAGATGAATTACCAACAAGCCGGGTTGTATACTGGTCGGGGCAAAGTAAGGGACAAAATCACACAGTCAGAGGAGCATCAGATTCAGATAGAAGGTCAAAAACCAGAAGGAATTTAAAGGTACCAAACCAAGGCAGAGAGAGTGGTCAGAGGACAATCCAGAGGTCAAGGTTGGTAGTAATCAAGAGGCAATCTGAGAAACACAGCAGTAGTCAGCAAAAACATATCCAGCAGAGAATACTCGCACCCAGAATGCAGAATACAATAGTTGGGCAACATGAAGTAGCAGAGCATGATATTTAACATAACAGCGCGGCAGACAGCAGGCGCTCTAACCTGGCATTGTCACATTGGAAATAGCGCAGGTAGTGACAAAGTAAACAAGGAAGTCTGCCGTGCTATCCGGGACAGAGGAAGGCTATAACAAAATGTAAATAGCAACCAGGTTACTAAGATGCCAGCCGTGCTATTAATAGCTGACATGCGCAAAAGCCCAGCACTCAGAAATACGGTAACCCTTCCAATGTATTAAGTAAGAAATGCAGTGACCTCAATGTTTACTGTCTACATTGTTCTCCAAGCATATTTAGATTTTGTGCTTCCCTAGGCATTCAAAATGCTGCTGCCCCCCTTGTTTTTAGGCGTTTTTTAGCCAGAATATTTTTTTGGTTAGGGTGTAACTTTTATATATATATATATATATATATATATATATATATATATATATATATATATATATATATATATATATATATATTAGGTTGCAATGGCCATTAATTTGTGTGCATTTTCCTTGAGGGGAAGGGGTGTATTTTGTATTTAAATATGTGTTTGTTGCAGTTTTGCAGTATGTCTGGCTGGTCTGATGAAAGGGTGAAGGCAGATGTGGTGGTGGTACGCCAACAAAAATAGCCCTGCTCCTAATAATCACAGTTGGGATATTGTTACTATCCATTTCGTTTTTAATGACAATAACATGCAGCTTATTAAGCTTAATGTGTAATTATGAACTAGAAAAGAGTGTGAGTAAATTTAAATATAAATATAGTTTAAATAACATAAAATAATTAATACACTTTTTTAATATTTAAGCATAAATATATCTCTTTAAATGCACATAAAGGTAATGACAACCTTCAACTCCCAAACTTTACCATATTTGTTATTTTATGACAATCTGAGGTCTCCTTTCAGAGCTGCAGTATCTCTTGGGGTGGGAAACCGATTCATTATAAAATAAAATGAAAGCATACAGTGTAAATATATGATATACTTTGAATTTACTCTGACTTACCACTATAATGCTGGTTAGTCCAGGGGTAATTACAGGCTAGATAGTATGTATATATAAATATATAAGTAATTAATTCAGATGCTTCAATAGCTCAGCTGCTATAAAAAGTGTGTGTGTAAGTCCAAGTTAATTCCGGTGTTTTTCCTCTCCTGTAACTCTATTTTGGTATGTGAATATATTCCTTGTCAATCTACAATGTATTAACTGAACTCTGGTGTTTTTCCTCTCCTGTAACTCTATTTTGGTATGTGAATATTTACATAGAGCAAATTATTTTAGTTTGTTAATTTAGTCCTACATTTGTTGTACTATTATCCAATGTCTTACTTCTAATGTTTTGTTAATTGCCATGTGATGCTCAATCCTTATCAATACTTGCTATTATTCTAAAATGTATAGCTGTCTTATGCCACAGTTTTAACCCCCTCCAAATTTTATAGTCTGTTTACTTAACATCTCACCCTGACCAGACCAGAATCTAACTTTCCAATTGGCCTTTCCAATTGTCTTTGATTAGCAATCAACTAAATTTAGTGGACTCAGCTGACTGCCCTGCCTATATATTTTAACATAAGCTTGGGATATGCATTGCACTGGGCTGTGCATTGCTACAACATATGTTCACATTTTTAAAGTGAACGTTTTATAAGTGAGGCATTAACAACATAATTATACAAGAATTAAGTGAACATTTTATAAGTGAGGCATTGACAATAGAATTATACAAGAATTAAGTGAACATTTTATAAGTGAGGCACTAACAATAGAATTATACAAGAATTGAACAAGAGTTGGGCAAGGGCCAAGACACGAGGCAAGTACCTCATTGTTTCCTTATGCAATTGCTACTGTAATACTGTGTCTTATGTGTTTAATTGGTTCCCACTTTTATAAAAATGCTCAATATATACATTCCTTTTTGCTGCCTCTTGTCTCTATAACAAACTACATTATTCATTTACTCCTTCTCCCTCTCCACCTGCACTGTTCATTAGCCCATCTCTCTTAAACTCACCTTACTTTTATACTCATGAACTTTACCTATTCCTAAACACTCTCTCTCCCCCCTGCAGCTCGTCTCAAAAGCAGTCTCACTACTGCAAATCTGTATCTCATCTCATGTAACTCTCCCTCTTGCTTTTACTTACTGCTGGTGACATCTCCCCTAATCCAGGTCCCCAACCACTGCCTAGCCGGGCACATCCATGTGTACCGTCCCATAGACTCAGAAAGCAAAACTCTGCAAGCCTTACTCATATTCCTCTTGCATCAAAAGCCTTTACCCCTTTCACTTGCACACTCTGGAACTCTCGCTCTGTTTGCAACAAGCTCACTTCTATACATGACCTCTAAATCTCCCGCTCCCTCAACCTTCTGGCCCTAACAGAAACCTGGCTCTCTCTCCTAGACACATCATCCACTGCTGCTCTGTCACATGGGGGTCTCCATTTCAGCCACACTCCTAGGTATGGTAATAGACAAGGAGGTGGTGTAGGTATTTTACTTTCCTCTCATTGCACTTTTTAACTAATACAACCCACCTCTTCCCTCACATTTCCCTCATTCGAAAACCACATGATTTGCTTATTCTCCCCTTTCTCTGTACGTGTTGCAAAGTCAGATATACTCCAGCACCAGTGGTAATTTGTGTGCAAGCTGGAAGAGCCACTGCTTGAGGCTCCAACACAATCCACAGTCAAAAAACTCCAGCAGCACATCAAAAGTAAATAATTTTCCAAATTTATTTTACCAGGAGGCAATAATACATGACATTTTCTGTACGTGTTGCAGTCATATACCGACCCCCTGGCTCCTCAACTTAATTTCTAGATCACTTGGCTGCCTGGCTACCTTATTTCCATTCCTCAGACACCCCTGCCCTCATTCTTGGTGACTTCAACACCCCTCTTGACAATTCCACTGCCTTATCTGCAAAACAATTTCTGCAACTCACTTCCACTTTTGGTCTGTCAAAATGGACTGATTCTTCCACTCACAAAGACGGTCTTGACCTTATCTTTAGCTATCGATGCACTCTCTCAAACTTCACAAACTCCCCCTTTCCTCTTTCTGACCACCATCTCCTTACTTGCAACATATCATCCCTCCCTACAACTCTGCCTCCTTCTACTCCTCACACCAAACTTCACAGAAGCATTATGTCATTAGATCAGCAACAACAGCTTGCTAATTCCCTCAAACCTCTCCTCTCATCCTTCTCCTCCTTTTCCTGCCCTGAACAATCTATCTGCCACTATAATTCCACCCTTATATCCATCCTTGGCAATCTTGCCCCTCTTACCATAGCTCGGAAATCACACACTCATCCTCAGCCCTGGCATACTCCTCTGACACAGTACCTACGCAGATGTTCCCATACTGCTGAGCGGCACTGGAGAAAATCTCGGAGTTCAGCTGATTTTCTTCATTACAAATTCATCTTGAACTCCTACTATTCTGCCCTTAATCTCCATAAGCAACACTACTTTTCTACTCTTATCTCTAATCTTTCTTCAAACCCAAAACGTCTCCACTTTCAATATTCTCCTCCGCCCTCCCCACCTCCTAATACAACTTCTCTGTCAGCTCAAGACTTTCCCAGCCACTTCAATAACAAAATCGATTCCATCAGAAATGAAATCATCTCTCAAAATTCTCTCACCCCCTCAAATGCTCTCAATCAACCACAATCCACATAACCTTAAACTTAGCTCATTCTCCCCTGTTACTGAAGAAGAAGTTTCGGCACTTATACTGCGCTCTCACCTCACTACCTGTCCCCTTGACCCTATCCCCTCACAGCTACTCCCCTTCCTCTCTGCTACCCTTACCCCTATACTAACACACATTTTCAATATTTCCCTCATCGCTGAAACATGCACTGGTCACACCTATCCTCAAAAAACCTTCCCTTGATCCTACCTACCAATCCAACTACCTCCCTTTTCCCTCCTCCCTCTTGCCTTAAAGCTTCTTGAAAAACTAGTATATGCACGCCTATCCCATTTCCTTACATTAAACCCCCTTCTTGACCCACTGCAATGTGGATTTCGTCCCCATCACTCCACAGAGACAGTAATTGTTAAGGTTACAAAGGACCTACTTACAGCAAAATCAAAACTTCTCTCTGCTTATCCTCCTTGATCTGTCTGCAGCCTTTGACTCTGTTGACAACCCTCTTTTGCTCCAAACCCTCCAATCCTTCAGCATCTGTGACACAGCCCTTTCGTGGCTCTCTTCCTACCTGTCAAACCGTACCTGTAGTGTACCAAAACATCACTTCTCTCTGCTTATCCTCCTTGATCTGTCCACAGCCTTTGACACTATTGACCACCCTCTTTTGCTCCAAACCCTCCAATCCTTCAGCATCTGTGACACAGTCCTTTCGTGGCTCTCTTCCTACTTGTCAAACCGTACCTGTAGTGTAGACTTCTCTGGGGCTTCCTCTGCTCCATCACCACTTTCTGTCAAAGTCCCACGGTTTCCAATATCATTTATGCCAATGACACTCAAATCTACTTCTCTGCACCAGACCTATCTCCTTCCTTGTTAATGTCAGTGTATGGCCGGGTTATAATATAATATATTTAAAAATTATCCTTTAAACTAAACCCCCAATAAAATGCATATACCAAACAATAAAATTAATGTAAATTCCTAAGTTCTTTGCATTAGTTAAAATTTATAGACACATTGAAGTATATTTGTAGAAAACCAGATATGAATCAAGACTATACACGTTTAAACTGTTATAATATGCTATGCAAAGATAATAAAAATTACCTTATATATTAACCTTATTCACAATTGAATTTCATTAAAATATCACACTGAGATACCAAGGTATGGCTTGCTTAACTTCCAGACAAATATATTTAGTCAACTTAGCTCACAAAATATTCTATTTAAC